>NC_071667.1:62345000-62649615 GCF_028554725.1 Zeugodacus cucurbitae
TTTTCTTTTTTTGTTATTTTTTAAATACTTTTTTATTTTTTTTTATATTTGCCTTTTTAATTTTTTTTTTGCACTTATTCACTTATTCGCCGCTTTGTGCATTGCATTTGAGATTATCGTTCTAAATGAGTTGTTTTCATCCATCACTTGTTTTGATAATTATTTTTTACATTTATTATTTTTTACATTTTTTATTTTTTGTTTGGGTGTGTGTGTGTAATTTGTAATAGCTGATTACACTGACTATTTGCTGTACAGCTCATTTTCGTGCATGCCTTTAAATGTACAATTGCTTATTGTATGGACTGCATACATACATATGTATGTATATACCATATATAAGTAAATATATACGTTAAATAAATAGCATTTGTTCATTTGTGCGTGTTCCAAATGTTCTGGAATTATTTGAGTCAGTTTCAAATTTCTCAATTTATTTTATTTGCTGCCCGTGCTTACCACAGGTGGTTCTTTGTTCTCCTCACTCAGCTTTGCACCGAATATAATATACTCACTTGTGCTATATATAGCTTTCTAATTAAATAACAAATGCTTATATGCATTGTTTGTTTGTATTAAACAATAAAAAATAACACAAATTCGTGTTGGAGCAAACAATAGGCATTTGGAGAAGTGCTTATACAGCTTTTAAGAGGCCTACTTAATTAAAAAAAAAATATAAAAAAAATTTACTCTAATTCTTTTCACGCTGCTATCTGGCGACTGAAACTACAACTACCTAAAATATCAATGTTTTATTTAAAAAAGTCATTACCGGACTCGCATTTGATTTTTCTCAATAGCAAGCTAAGTGGGTATGAACTCATTACGCTTTCATAAGTAACTATAATCACTATGAATATGAGAGGCGTATAGTTACGAACAATGGGAATATCAGAAATTCAGTGGAACTTCTCTAACTCGAATCACCATAAGCCACAAAAAAACTTAGAGTTAGAGAGACTTTGAGTTATAGAAATTTTCATTAAAACATATATATATATATATATTTGGCGTAGGAACCGCTTTAAGCGATTATAGCCGAATCCACCAGAGCGCGCCACTCATTCCTCCTTTTTGCTTTTTGGCGCCAATTGGAAACACCAAGTGAAGCCAGGTCACTTTGCACTTGGTCTTTCCACCGGAGTGGAGGTCGTCCTCTTCCGCGGCTTCCTCCAGCGGGTACTGCATCGAATACTTTCAGAGCTGGAGTGTTTTCTTCCATCCGTACAACATGACCTAGCCAGCGTAGCCGCTGTCTTTTTATTCGCTGAACTATGTCAATGTCGTCGTATAAATCGTACAGCTCATCGTTCCATCGCCTGCGGTATTCGCCGTTGCCAATGTTTAGAGGACCAAAAATCTTGCGCAAAACCTTTCTCTCGAAAACCCCAAGAGTCGTCTCATCGGATGTTGTCATCGTCCACGCTTCAGCGCCATACATCAGGACGGGAATAATGAGCGACTTATAGAGTTTGATTTTGGTTCGTCGAGAGAGGACTTTACTTTTCAATTGCCTACTCAGTCCAAAGTAGCACCTGTTGGCAAGAGTGATTCTGCGTTGGATTTCAAGGCTGACATTGTTGGTGTTGTTAATGCTGGTTCCCAGATAAACGAAATTATCTACAACTTCAAAGTTATGACTGTCAACAGTGACGTGGGAGCCAAGACGCGAGTGCGCCGACTGTTTGTTTGATGACAGGAGATATTTCGTCTTGTCCTCATTCACCACCAGACCCATACGCTTCGCTTCTTTATCTAGTCTGGAAAACGCAGAACAAACGGCGCGGTTGTTGCTTCCGATGATATCAATATCATCGGCATACGCCAGGAGCTGTACACTCTTGTAGAAGATTGTACCCTCTCTATTTAGTTCTGCAGCTCGTATTATTTTTTCCAGCAATAGATTGAAGAAGTCGCACGATAGTGAGTCACCCTGTCTGAAGCCTCGTTTGGTATCGAACGGCTCGGAGAGGTCCTTCCCGATCCTGACGGAGCTTTTGGTGTTGCTCAACGTCAGCTTACATAGCCGTATTAGGATATAACATAAATTTTAAAAAAATCTGTAAATTATAGATTTATACCCAGTTCTAGTTATTTACTTCGCATAAAGGTTTATGTATATACGTTAAAGCATATATTCTGAAATTTTGAAAGTCGTTAGAGCAATATCCTATTTTTTATTCTCCTCCATATGATGTAGAGGGACTCTCTTAAAATTCTGCCTTGATAATAAAATTTTAAATTTTGCATTATGCCTTGGTCGAAAAGTTCGATTTATGGAAGGAAATTCGCATGAAATTTGACTTCTATTGCCAATTTAAGAGTTCGAGTTATGGAAAACTTCCAGTTAAGGAAGTTTGAGTTATGGAAGGAAATTTTTATGAATGCCAATTCAAAAGTTCGAGTTATGGAGATCTTCGAGTTATGGAAGTTCCACTGTATTTGATATGAATCCAAATTATCGCAAGTAAGCTAGGATTCTAGAAGTTCAAGGCAATCGATTTTTTTAATTTGATAAAAACTTTTATTTTTACCAAAAAATATTATCTAAGCTTAGCTTAGCTTAGGGACCTAAAAAATTCCTGTCATTTTTGAGTATTTTCTAAAAAGTTTATAAAATAAGGCTCCAAATCTTACATAAGAATTTTTATGGTCGAAAAATATAGTAGTTGCTTGAAATAGTGCTTCTGGAGGTTTCACAAACTGCACTAGGAATTTCAATTTTCAATCTATGTCATTAAAAATTGTTTTTATGTTGTTCCAACAACAACATGTCTGTTATTATTATCTAATGTCAACTGGAAAAAAATTTATTGTAAAAAAATCTTTGAAGTATTTAAGATATCTCGAATCAATTAACATGTCTGAGTATATCCTATTCTAAAGTTCTAAATACCAAAAAGTAGTACATATACATACATACATTCATCTATAATAACTTTGGTCCGTTTTGTATTAAATAAACTGTGTGCTTATTAGAAATCTTTTCGCAGCAAAATCGCACTCAAAATTTATGCACACACGATCAACGAGCGTATATTTAAATTACCTTTCTAACCGCAAACAGTTCCTTGAATACTTTGAATACTATTTATTGTGCAAATTTATTACAGATGCGGATATTGTTTGATTTACTGCCGCCGCCTTCGTCTCATTAACCAACTATTCATTGGAAAACTTGAACACACATTTTTATTTTTATTTTTATTTTTATTTTTTTTTTTTCAATATTTCTAACACAACACATTAACTGACACCTAACCAAAAGCAGACACACAAAGCCAACTATAAAGCAATTATATGCTGCTTTATTAATTATGCGTCTGTATGAAAATAATACTCATTATTGTAGTAGACAGTGTGTAAAATGCCGCAGTCAAGAGCAATGAGCATGTCAAAATACGCAACTTGCGCAGATAAATACAAAGCTTAGTGTATTGTTTGTCAGCTTTATATTGTAAATATGCGATTAAATATGCAAGTGTTGATTGGTACAATTCGCTTTGGTTTTTAAAATACTTTTAACAGTATCACATTGCTTACTATTAACACCTCGCATGTACATATATGCCTATGCGCCATACAATTTACTAGATAACTAGTACCAGTTTGTCCAATTTGTTAGCGTGAAAGCGTGAATCCAGTCAATTGGCCAACCAACTTACTCTAAAGTATCGCGAAGCAAAGCAAAGCGAAAAAAACTGAAATGAATACATTTAATCTGCAATTATTTCGATATCACAGACAGTTTGTTACCAATTAAGTGACAGGTGTCACGGCATTTCTCAAGCAATGAATTTATGCTGCTTCGAGTGCTTTGACAGTGGCTGCTTGGTCAGTGCTGCGACCTGATTGTTGAGACGCGACGCTTATTGCTTGACGGCGACTTGCGAAGCAAACAGCTTGACGTCATGAGCGCATTAGATGGCAATGTTTTGACTTAGATGCAAGCTTACTTACTTACATAGACATATATTATAAGTATGCATGTCTGTTTCTAGGCCAATTACATACTAACGTTTAGTTATACTCGTATGCATGTTGTACTTCAATAATAGGTGGCTTTGACTTCACCGCCTAAAGTGCTTTTCCATGTGACGTCGTCATTTATCTTTTTTTGTTTGTTTGCATTTTTTGTTTCTTAACGTAAAAGCTCTTCAAATTAACGTAAGAATCGTCAACTGTTTCACCTGAGTTGTTGTTTGTTTGCGTTCGGTGCGCGCCTTCACTTGAACTCTTCTTTCGCCTTTCTAACGCTTCCAAAATATAGCTAATGACATAGTGCATGCAGACGAATTGGTTTGGTTTCACATAGTCTTAGGAAAGCATAGCCACGGGCAGTGAAGGTTTGCTTGCTCCTACACTCACCATTCGACACTCGTGCACGACAACGTTGAAAATCGTCGTGATGTCTGTCGCACTGTGCTACAATTATACGCCGCACCTGTTGCACGAAGCCTGAGTGGGCATTTGTGCAGGCTGCAGCTGAAGTATGTTATCCATGGTTTAAGTATTTTTTGTGTAAGAAATCTTCGCGTGAAATCTATTATAGATATATGTATATCCGTTAAATTTTTGTAAACAACTCTCCAATCTCTTCCAATTCCAATTTTTACATACATAGATACCATAGGTATTGAAAGAAAGCCTATAATATTCGTTCCTCGTTAATGCTTTGTTTTTTTTTCTATACGCTGTGTAGAGAGCTTATAAGTAGGAGGTTAATTTACAATATCTTATATATGGATTTCTCAAAGCAACTTTATCTGCAATAGGTTGTGTTTTAAGTCCCAGAACATTGTTCACTAGAAGTGGAGTGTTTTTGAATGTTATCATTCTCAATTTTTCAATCATTTCGAGGACTTCCTTTTGTACGTTACCAAAATCTACCCAGATTTTATCCAGCCAAGGTCTGTTCTATATTTGGCGATCTCAAGTTCTATTTCATTCGTCAACTCTGAACTATAAAAATGCAGCGATAATTAATCGTCCGTATAGGCTGAGTAAGCGACTATCGCTTAAGGTTGACTTAATAAATGTCGTCTCTCGTCTTTAATCTCTTGAGTTTATCCAACAGCCACTTAGAAGCGACTTAAAGCCTTTAAAACTTCAAAAACGGAAATATTTATTAAAATCTGATTCATAGCTTCCTGTTAAGCCTTCAATCATTGTAAAAATTAAGCCTTAATCAACTAAAAGAACTCAGGACTGTATGGATATATACTACAAAATATTTTGATTTTCAAAAAATTATGTTTGTTTCTTTTCGAAAGTTTATTTCACTCTTAGGCCTTAGCCTTAAGGAGCAAATGGTCGCTTCGAAACAAAAACCAAATTAATTTTTTTGTAAAATAATGTAACGCTCTATACAACAACCAAAGTACATATGTATTTAAAATTAAACAATAAAATACGGCTTTTATAGTTTTTAAATAGGTTATTAGCTGATTTTCTCTCATTAGAGTTTTTGTTTCTAAACAATGGTTGTTATTTTCATTTTCCAAAAACTACGAATTTCCACAATTTCAATTTGCATAATTACTTAACCATAACATTTTCATACAATTTCAAAACAGTTTTGTAGCATAGGTCGTTTACGCTTACATACATGTAACAACAACGCTACAGTATATTTAATATATTTGTATGCATATGAGAAAGTTTAGATTTCAGCGAAAAAGTTCACATTCGTTTACGCTTATCAGCAATTGCCTTTTGAAACGGTGAAAAACAGCAAAAAAAAATATAAAAAAATAAAACAAAATAAAACGAAAACAAGCAAGCTGAATGCAAACGCTCGTACCATATGACGCTGCGTTTTATCGCCATAAAAATTATACAACAATAATAATAATAATATTACTCGCACAAGTAATATGCTAATTTATTTCGTGTTTATTGTTTTCATGCAACACCAATTGCCGCCACACACACACACACACACACACACACTCGTACCCATACACCTATGCATTTATGTGCTACGTGCTGTTCGTCCGCTAACTGACCGACAAGCCGTGTTTCGCTGTGCGGTTCAGCTAGGGCGTTTACAGTTGAGGGTGTAGTGGCATGCATGCAGCCTTGTCACTGTTACCCCAATTCATTGAGCCATTTGCGGGTATGTTCTCATCGGTGCGGTTGTGACTGACTAACTGACTGCCTGGCTCAGAGTCAGTATGCGTGTTCATTTTGGAAACAAAAGCAAAAAAACAAAAAGTTGATTTCATTAACGCCTTTCGCTTTGAATGCAGAACATGAGGTTGAGACGTGTTTGAAGAGGCATTTTCGAAATTTTCAATTTTAATAAAATGTTGTTTGTATAAGAGATATATACAAAACATTTGTATGTATGGGAGAGCATTTTATTTGAAGTTTTCTAATTTGTCCCACAATAACAACAAGTATGTTTCTATTTCATTTCACCAAAGAATATATTTGTTTACTAAATGTCAACTGACTTATTCTCTCACTTTAGTCTAAATTGAACACGAATCTGTCATCGTTTTTACTAAATAATATAATTTCAATCTACCAAAGTGGCAAATCGAAGAAGCAACTCGCTTAAATGAAATAAACTAGTATAATTATTGCGATACAATTACAAGTCGTTATACATTTAAGGCAGTAGTCTACTTTAGAAGCCGAAAAAAAGCGTTTTTTAGCAAAATTTTTTAAAAGGGGAGGAAATGATTGCGGTAAACGGAATTTTAAGACGATAGTGTACTATATTTAAGGCTTAAAAAACAATATTTATTATTAAAAAATATTGAAATTTTTTCAAAGTTGTAAGTATTTTTCTGGAGCGCCTGGAGTCTGCACTTGTAAATCGGTGCCGGTGATGGAGGTCGTGCGATGCATCTGAAACAGTCGAACCAAATTTTTTTTTTTTTTTTAATTTTTATAAGTTTATTTTCTTTATGAACTAAAAAAATACCGAAGAAGTTATAAAATTCCAAATTTTTTCGAAGTTTGAAAAAAATTAATTTTTTTAAGAAAAAAATTGACTTTTAAGTTGCAAAACAAGTAGTTTAAATAATACTTTTGTCCAACTTCTTTAGTTCAAATAGAAGATAATTTAATACTGAAGCTAGATCACTTGGTTTTTTTCGATCGGACTTTTGTTTTTGCTATCGCCGGCACCGTTTTCTAACATTTGTGAAAATGAAAACTCGAGAAAACGCGCTTTAAAGGTCTGCCTGAGCATTCGCACCTGGTCGACGCTCGGCCACTAAAACTGCTCTAGCTTCGAAAATATGTCGAATTGGCCTCAGGAAGACATATTCTTGGATAGTTTTGGAAGAGATTTAAAACAAAACAAAAAAGTCGATTTTTTGAAGCCTGTAAAGCAGACTACTGCCTTAAGGAAACCATATAATCTGCTCTATTCTTATTGCTTTCACTCATAATTTTTTTACGAGAGAACAGAGTTCAAACCTTGTGTGTGCATGAAAAATAGAGTATATAACTCTCAGTATAAGTTAGTCTAAACAAGTGGTAACATAATCGTTACAAATAAACACTTCGAATGTAAATAAAAGAAAAGTCAATACAAAAATTTACAAAAAAAATTAAATCTCGATAGCATTGAATTATTATTGCTCTGTAAACACTCCGGCAAATAGGTTAAGCACTGTATCTCAGACATAAATACTGTTTTATGTATTATTTATTGAAATCTGCGCCTCTGATCGGCACTTATAACCGCTTGAGCACAGTAGAGGTTGTGTATATCTGTATTCTTATTTATATCCAGCAATATCGTAGTAAAAAATCGTTGTGAAGGCGGATTTAACTAGAATAATATAGAATAATTGTTTTTGTTTCTTTTCCTTTTTTGCTAAACAGCCGCTCGACAGTTTGACGTCATTGTTAGTTCAAATTGGTATGAAAAAAATGTAAGTTTAGCCTTTGTTTTCCTTTTTGAATTGAAATGCGTGAGTTGCCTGAAGGCTTTTTCCAATTTAACGAACCTACTTTTTTTATGGTAACGTCGTTGTGTTGTTATAATTTTGTTTAAGTGTTTTTTTTTAATTTTTTTGCTTTTTTATATTTTTTCTATACACAAAAAAAATTAATTTTTTCTTAACAAGTCATTTATATATTTGTTTGCTGCTTATTTTCTGACTATAAATAAGCAATAGTTTTACAACAAAGTTCGCAAAGCCAATGCGCTGCGTTGTGATGCTGTGCTCTACCCGTATATATGTATAGATATATGTATGTAATTACATACATACAGCATCCACAATGTTAAATTGCTATAAAAACGTTATATTGTAATTATTTTCATTATAAAATCTGAATAATTAATGTCGGCAAGCTCTTACTTTATTACTTTGAAATTTTCTCACGAAAGTCTAGTGACGCGATTGTCTGCTGCAGCTAAACATTGATTTTCAATATAATTTTTTTACATTTTATGATTTAATTTTTTTATTTTGTTTGCAATGCCATTTTCGATTCCGGCTAGCGACACCTTCACTTTGTCTATAATTGCTTTAGTTTGTTAGAAAAATCTATTTGTTTTTATTATTATTGTATTTGATGTCTGATGAGAGAGAGCTTTTAGCTGATTAATATGCGCTTAGTTGACAAGTATGTAAATGCAGTGGTGTAATATTTATTTCAATCGCCCCTCTGTAACAACTAGACTAGACAACTAACTGTGCACAACATCTATAGGCTTGCGGTAGGTAGTAATTTCAAATATATGTATGTATGTATGTATGCTTAATGCAAAGTGGTTTTCCATGTGGTGATAAGTAACGTCTGCATATACATATGTGAAATGCGCGCTCTTGCTCTCTATCTTGCTCTTTGACGATTGCCACTATTGTGTGTGCTTATGTCTGGTAATTTGTATGTTTAACGCATATATGCGCTATTCATATATGACATTTTCGTTCCAATTTTATTTTTTTCCATGTCTCGGTAGAATCTCTAATATGTAGGATATGTGAAGGCACTTATATATTTATACATGCACTTACAGTAGTGAGCAAAATATTAAAATGTTTAGGGAAAAAGCAGGAAAATAATCTCTTAAAACGATTTAAAACAACAATAAATTACAGATAACCTCCTTATATCAATCGTAATCCCGATAATACATTGTTGTCAGTTTTGAATATTTTTTTGGATTATATTGAAACGATTAATGATCTTCATTGACACCAAACAAATATTTATTGTGTGAATTAAACCTTCTTATAAAATTTGTAATGGAATTAATATTTCTGAAATATTGACAATAATTATCTGTTTTCAAAATATGTTGTTATTGTACCAGCGGCCTAAAAATTCAACGGCCGATTCCGTAGAAGCTACTGCCTTTGTTATGGTGTTAAAGTGATACAAATCGTAGCAATTTAAAATCATTGCAAACTAGACTGCTCATATTTCACACGTCAATATCATGTACTAATACATATTGGTTTCATATATACTTACGTACATTTGAAGATAAGCAGTTCGTTCAGCTTTAAACGTGCATCAATCCAAGTGCTTAATTGACTTTACTCTACAATTAAAATATACAACTTTTTGTTTTATAGGAATTAGATGTTTTCAAAAATTCTATGATTGCATCAGCAATTTGTGACAAACTCGATTCGATTCCATGAGACTTAAGTCAGTAATTCTCATTGCATTGATTGCCTTGATTGCAGCTTTTCACATAATCTTTACTAAGCGCAATGCAAAAAAAAAAAAATGCACAAAAAACAGTAAGGACGTTGCTGTCAACGGCTGAGTAAAATATTGTTGTTATTAGTGTGAAAGTATTTCATTAAAATGTTTGAGACCATTTTTAGAAAATGTGTATTCTATTTTTCTTGAATTGATCTCCATAAAATTAGATCTGACCTTAGAACTTCATAAAACTAGATGTTTAAATTTGTAAATTGACTTTTTTAATATATATTCCATTCATATTTAATTCCTTAGCTTAAAATTTTCTCAATATCTTCTTCATATATTTTTTATACATATTTTTTTTTAATTTTAGAAAAAAATTTGTTTTGATTTTAAAAAATGCGGAAGTTTTCATCATAAATGGTATAACAATTTCAAGTTGTTTAAATGTTAATATCCAGTAAATATTTGCATAAATTTCCTAGATAAATAATATCTAGATTAAATCAATTTATACTGTCAAATTAGCGTAATAAAATTTGCATTTTAAATCAAGATCAAATAATATTCATAAATTAATATGGACCTATCATAGCCTAGTAAGAATGATAGGTATATTGATTAAATAATATGTTCCTAAAATATACTAGCGAGATTGAAAAATAATGTTTTACTACAGAAAAATTAACAAAAAACTGTCATAATCTCTATTTAAATGATTCTCATCCATATACATTGGTACATTTGACATTCCACTAGTGGTTAGAATGATCTAAAATATACCAAATTATATATTTTGAGATCTTTGTTCTATATCTGTTCTATAAGAATATATCAAGACTATTTGTAAAGGAGGTCTGCTTCGTAGAAAAGTTACTAAAATTCTCCAGCTCGATCTTTTTAGCTTTGGCGCTCTTCTATGGTGTGTGTCTTTGCTGCTGTACAAAAAAAAAAAACAATCAGAAATGCAACTAAATCTTTTTCTTATCCACATCGAACACACAAAGTTCATTTGGCCACAAACTTACGCTTCCTTACTTGTATTATTTAATTACAAGACAATTATGCCAAGTCATGTTGTAGTTCATTAGTCTGTATGTTTTGATATTTCTCTTTCGTGATTCACATTCATGCCTACAAAATGACGTCGCTATGTTATACTAAGTTGCTAAAGTTCAACGTTTCACACTTAATTAATGGTTTCACAAAACAATATTACTTCGCGTAAACACTCCCCAATCGTGTTCACATGTCAAGCTCATCATACCGCGCGCCCACCGCTGTCCGCTGCGCGCTGCTCTGCCACTAGCATTTCCCGCAACATAGCAACCAAATTAAACCAATTTTGGGCAACAATTGCTACACCTACTGTGCACCACTGCAGGAAAGGAATCAGGCGAGGAACAGTTCACTTACAGCCCATGCCCATGTCGGTATGCAACATTTCTAGCATGCAACACGATTACCACTAATTTGGCCAACAAATTACATTTTCCAACAACGCGCGAACGAGCGGCGCTTCGGCGCGTCGTTAAGCGCAAGCGGTAATCTGTAGCGCGGACAGTGTTGTTGTTGTTGTTGTGAAATCACAACAAATGCCACAAAATCGTGATCGTGCAATAAAACTTATGCGCTTTGCGCGCTTCCTGAACGATCGCGGCGGCGAGCAGAGTTCATTGGCGTGTCAGCTGTAACAGCGAACGCTTGACAGTGGTGGGTTGACCTGGACGCTCCTCCAACATTTATGTAAACCCCCAATACTGTGGTGTGGCAATAAAATTCGCAATAAATTTGTTGCTGCAGCGCCGGGATGTGCCACAGCATATCACATTGCACGAACAAATTGTAATTGTTGGCTTTGTCTCCAACAATTTTCGTTACGATTTCGCGCGAAAAAATATATAGCGCACCACGAAAATCGAAAAAAAAGTAATCCAAACACTAAATGAATTGTACAAAAGTGGCAGGAATTTTTCGTGCGATCCCACAAAAAGTCCAAATCAGGACCTTGTTGTAAGCGGCGCGTTGGCGGGCGGGCGGCGCACGTAAATGACGTGCGCGAACTCATATTGTATTTGTGATTGTCGGTCGGTCATCGGCTTTGAACATCATTTGGCAGTTGCACGCTGCCACCAAACTGAAACGCGAAACCCCGCGTCAATCAGGCAGACCAGCGGGCGTGCAACCGTGCCACCAAACGAGCGCTGGTGGGTTGTTCGTTTCGTGGCATGTTGTTGGCGCGCATTTGAGGCGCAACTGACATTGCCCTCTTGTCGCCAGCGAGCAAGCAATGAAAAAGCCATGTTAAGTGTTGTAATTAAAGTGAATTTAGCTAGCATGGCTAACGCTGACTAACTGGGTAACTGGCTAACTGGCTAACTAACGGCGCGCGCACGCGGGCACAGCACTAGTTGCACTCGGCCATTTCGTGGCAACGAATGACGTTGTAAGTGGTTAGTTATTTCTAACAAGCTCTTAAATTTCGTCGTCTTCACTGACTTTTGTGCAACACTTCCACAATAGCACTCGGTTTAGTTTTTGTTTTTGCTTTTCGTTGCTCGCTCGTTGCGCCTGCGCGAAACGAACATCGGCGGTGATGGCGGTCGTTGTCAAAACAGCAAGCGGCGAACTTCATTTTTTAATGGAAATGTCTGAAAACGTTCCGCCCTCTTCCTCTTTCACATGGCGGCTGTGGCGCAGGCATCGCTGTACACTGTTATAATGTTGTTACATTGTGGCTCTCGTAAGTGCACATTCCTGCCGCTCTATTAGGTTCAAATTGGTTTTGTAAAATTCTCCTGTCCCATCCACTGGCATCTCCTTTGACTACCTTTGCTGCATTCGTAAAAACGCTGAACATCTCACTAGAGTTTAGAGATTTTCTTGTCATCATTGTTGCCAACAATTTACAACACAACTCTTCAGTTTCCTTATTTTTATTTTTTTTTTTTAATTTTTATTTAACTTTTTCTTCATGCCACCAACACGAGCACACGAACGCCAAGCGATCCTTTGGATTGGAGCGCAAAAAACTGCCAATCTATGAGCGTTCGTTCAGCTGTCTCAGCTGCTGTTGTTGTTGGTGCTGATGATGTCAGTTACTGTTGTTGTTGCAACAACTGGCAGTTAGGCGGGCATCTACATGCATATATACATATATATACCTCTATATGTATGTATGTATATAGATGTTGCCTGTTGAACTCTTCTGCGGCTCTATTTTGTCGGCGAACATGGATCTAGTGCACGGTTTATTCATAATCAAGTTCGTGACTAGATTTCATGCTCGTCTATTAAGTTGGGTCAAAACAACGCAAAAACGTATACAAACACATTCAAATACACAAAAAAAAAACATTATCAAGCAAATAGTGAGCGTAAAAAGCAAATACAAAACATTCGTTGCTGCGCACAAAAAAGCTTCTCAAGTTAATAAATAACTGCTCGTACAACGTTTAAATTGTTGTTAAATGTACGGTTCAATAGAGAAGATATCACCATGAATGCATCGACGCGATCTGGCGACTTTCGGCGGCTGCGCGACATCATTGACGTTGCATTGCGCTGGTGATGCTGCTGCTGCTGCTGGCGGCGGTGGTGGTGGCAGTCGAACAGCACGACAATGACGTTTAAATCGACGTTTAAAGTGTGTGTGTGTGTAACTAGGTACGTATTTAACCGCAATTATTGGCAGTCAGCCAACCGAGTTGACAACGTTTTTGTGGCAAGAAAAGTATGGAGCAAAAAAAAATGCCAAAGCGAAGAAATAGTTTTATTTGCAATATTTAACTGTACTTTAGGTCGTAAAGAAAAGAAGGGTGACAGCAATGCTTTGTTAGAGTCACAGCGTAGTGCCATAAAATCAATTTACGCGCAGAAAAAACTTTCTATCATTAAATGCAGCAATGGATTTTCGTTTACATTTTATATAACAATAAATATATTATAATCTTATTTATTTAGTTAATTTAAGTCAATTTTATAAAATTAAAAAAATATAGATATTTTTAATTTTTTGCTTTAAGTAAACTAATAACCTAAGAATATTTATTATATGAACTATTGCTTATTTAATGAAAGACAACCATAAATAAAAATAATCTCAAAGTTTGGAATTTAATTTAACTTTGTTAAAAATAAAAGACCTTTATATATTACATTTTCAAAGGAAAAGCGATTTTCAAAGGGAAAATCGAAACTTATTTGTCACGAGAGTTTAAGTGATATTAGAACCGATCAAGAAATTTAACGACATTAAGTTCGTCTTATGATACAGCCTTCAGCCTTCATCCACACGATCGTAGCAAAACGTGCGTCTATCTTCGAAGTTTTCTATTTTAGGAATTGGAATAAGCACCCACTCACTCAAAGGTCTACATGACAATAGTAAAGTAAAAAGGCAAAAGAATAAATCGGTGATTGAGAAAATCAAAATTTTAAGAACTAGGAAATTATTAAATCATAAAATATTAGAAAAAACGGTCCGTAAAAATTCTCAAATATTCAACGAATGTCAGCAAAAGTAACGAAAGAAATTGCACGAGCACATAAAGGGTTTTTCAAAAGGGACGCTACTCAAGTAGACCGATAGGGACAGCAAATGACGCCATATTTTTCCCCGCTCTTTTGACATTTCTCTTCCGTAAGGTTTTTAATTTCATTAGTCAAAATGTTTAAAAATAACTACCGAAATTCGGAGTCAGTGGTTTTCATCGAAAAACTCATCTTCAGCGATGAGTCTCATTTCTGGCTGAATGGCTTCGTTAATCGGCCACACTTACAGTCCATGCCCATGTCGGTATGCAACATTTCTAGCATGCAACACGATTACCACTAATTTGGCTAACAAATTACATTTTCCAACAACGCGAGAACGAGCGGCGCTTCGGGGCGTCGTTAAGTTAAGCAAAGCGTTATTGGTCAGGCAACAATCCACACGTATTCCAGGAGTCACCATTGCATCCCGAAAAAATTACGGTTTGGTGCGGTTTATGGGACGGGAATCGCTACCACTCAGTGATAACCAAATATTTTTGGCCCGAATTAGTTGATATTGACTTGAACAATAGGTGGTTCAAACAGGACGATGCCTCAAGCCACACAGCGAATGTCACAACCGATTTATTGAAAACCAAGTTTAGAGAAAGTATTATCTCACAAAATGGCCCAGTCAATTGGCCGCCTCGGTCGTGCGATTTGACGCCGTTAGACTATTTCCTGTGGGGCTAGGTCAAGTCTATAGTCTATGGTAACAAGCCAGCGACGATTGATGAACTTCGTACGAACTGCAACAGTATCGGCCGATTTATGCTTGAAAACCGTCGAAAATTGGGTTCAGCGTTTGGACTTCTGCAAGCGTGCCATATTATTGAGTTCTGAGAATAGAAATAAAACGATAAGATGTAGATCCAGAGAATAACATGATGTAAGTAGAAGCAATTTCGCCATTGTTTACATTAATTTCAGAATAGGTGCCACGACTTGGGTGACTCAAATTACATACATATATACATATGAATACAAAACATATAAATTTAATTTAAGTGTCACTCCCTCAAAGAATTGATATGTACTTATCAGATTGTCTGCTTTACAACATTCAGATTTTATTGCGATCAGACCGAGTATCAAAAATAATGATCTTGTTTTCCAATATGAATCTTTAAAAGTGTAATATAAATTGATCGATAATTTGACAATCGCATGTTCGATCACCATTTCCGACAGGAAACATGAAAATTATACCAAATTACCAGGAGTATATATTATTGTAATGCGGAGCCAGCCTAACAAGCGACTACTACTTACTCTAATGGCCGAAAATTATTGTGATAATATTGATTGAACTATAATTGAGGCAACACACTCAATCGCCCTAGTAGCCAAATTTCCAAATTTCAAGTGGCGAGCGTGCCCTATTATGCATAAATATCAACATATTTATTAGGTGAAGGTAAAATAGTTCGAATAACACGTTGTAAACGCCACGGGATTTCCTTGAATAAATTAAAATCAAAGTTTTAAGTGTTATAATATAGAAATTAAGTAAAATTTGCCAGCAATGGCATAAATAGCATAAGGAAAGGTGCCAACAAACACTATATATACGTAATATATACTTATGTATGTATATATGTTTCGATATTGAATGTACATAAGCAACCCTTCACTAGCGCACGAGCAAAAGGTAGAAAGTCAGAAGCAGTTAAGATCAGCACAACACATAAACACATACACACATGCATATATATCGCACAGCACAACACAGCATCTTGATGCTCCAGCTGTAATATAAACAACCGCGTTCGTTCACTCACTCGTTGAGCTGACTGGGGCTGGCGGTTGCTTGGTAACAACGTTTTCCACTTTAATATTAAGTAATGGCTTTAACGTTATTTATAATCGCTGCCAGTGAAGAGGAAGATTGCCGGAGTTTGCTGCTGATGGAGTACCGACCGCCTTTTAAGTCTTCCTACTTTTTTATGCTCGCTTGTTTACTGCTTTCTATGCTACCATGCAGTACGAATACTACTACCGCCATTGCCATTGCACCAGCAGCGTCGTCGTCGTCGTTGCAATTGAACTTTGCACATGCGCAAAAGGATCAGTTTCCTTCCCTCCCCAGCTTCCTGCCATGTGCCTGCCTCTTCATTTGCGCAGTTCTTTGTATTGCTTTTTCTTTTGTTTGGTTAGAAATTATTGCGATAGCTCGCGAAAGATGTTCTTCCACCACTCCTTTAAGGTAAACGATCTAATGTGCACTCAGCAGCAGCTTAACAACGACTTTGCTTGGCATTGCTTTTTCTTTGCCGTAGGGCTTGTTTGAGTGTTTGAATGTGTGATTGGTTTTTGTGTTTAGAAAGGTACAATCTCTTTGTTCATTGTTCTTTGTTGAGCAGTTATTTTCTTTTATAGATTTATGTAGCAATCGTTTTTATGGCTGCACCCTAAAATTTTGGTCACAAATAACTATTCTACAAAATGTTCTCGTATGCATACATATATTCGTTTCACATATATACAGCTATGTGCTCTAAGTAATACTTGTGTATACTTACAATATATAATTAAATAAGATATTTGCTTTCGCTACGATCTCACCCCAACTTATATGCTGGCTTTGCACAGCTTATGCAGAAAAACCACAACATTCTTCTGTAGATCAATCTATCAGTGCTGGTATGCCAGATTAGGGTGGGTTAGTTGAGTTATGTATCCTTTTGAGAAAAATTGAACCAGTTGAAATATAAGTTTAATAGCTATACATCAAGCGTAGAACAGTAGCTAAAAACTATATATCTTAAATTTTTTTTGATAATTATTTTATAAGCTTTAATTTTATAAAACTAAAATTATAATATTAGAATAAGTGCGTTTAGGTTAAAAATCAATACATTTTCGTTTGTACAATAAAATGCAATCATTCCAGGTTATTAGCCTTCTATTTTGATGACTATTTTATATATTTAAATTATCAATATATTCGCGCTTTCAAGAATAAATATATTAATTACCTTAGAGCACATAAAAACCAAAATCAAGATACAGTAATGTATTTTATAATATTACATTTTATCATTACTTTCCAAAGAGATCCGTTGTTAATAGCTGTCGAAGCAATCTTGTATATGATTCGCTTTTTAATTAGCTATAATAATATATTGAAGAATATTAAATTTGATTAAAAATATTACATTTTATTTACATATATATTATTTCGTCGTAAACAAAAGCACTAAAGCAAATATAATAAACAATTCTCAGAAAAGCACAATTCTGGTATTTTATTCCTCTGAAATGGTTGAAGCGCATTTTTTATTTTTCAGGATTTAACAAAGCACTATGTATACTTACATATGTATATGTATATATTTGAAATGTAGAATAATGCTTAGTTTATAACGCAATAATTATGGGTTGCTGAATCATAAATTTCCAAAGACATTGCTCCATTTTCATCTCGGTAATTTAAAAAGACATTATGTAAAGACTAATCTTACTTCATCCGAAAAAGACACGGTAACACTGAAACAAATTAAACATAGTTTAAACTAATTCTTCTTCTTAATTGGCGTAGAAAGCTCTTACACGGTTATATCCTAGTTTGCAACAGGGCGTCATTCGCTCTTCCTTTTGGTAGTTTGGCGCCAATTGAAAATCCTAAGTGCTGCCAAGTCCTTCTCCACCTGGTCTTTCCAACGGAATGGAATGGTTCCTCTTCCTCGGCTACCACTAGCGGGTACTGCGTCGAAGACTTTGCTGGAAGCTGGAGCGCTTTCGCTCATTCGAGCAACATGACCAAGTCAGCGTAGCCGCTCTTTCTTTATTCGCTATACGCTATGTCAATGTCGTCGTATAAATCGTAGAGCTCATCGTTCCATCGTCTGCGGTATTCGCAATGTTAAATCTTCCGCAAAACTTTTCTCCTTGTGCATGGGATGTTGACATCGACCACGCTTCTGCGCCATAAAGGACGGGAATGATGAGGTACTTATAGAGGGGTTTACTTTTTAATTGCCTACTCAGTAGGGTACGACCGATTAATCGGCATCGGCTTCAGCCAAAAATTGGGTATCGGTCGAACACTACTACTGAGTCCAAAGTAGCACCTGTTGGCAAGAGTGATTCTGCGTTGCATTTCTAGGCCAACATTGTTATTGGAGTTAATGTTAGTTCCAATATAGACGAAATTATCTACAACTTCAAAGATATGACTCTCAATAGCGGCAGTGACAATCCAGAATTGCGAGAAAACGGTGAATACAGTAAATTTATAATGAGCATGCTTTGAACTATATTACTGTTTTGATCTTACCTATGTATATATGTGGTAGCATATGCTTATATGTATACTCCTCTGTTCTTCCATTTTATTGCATTGTTTATGGAGTGCATAAGTGTTTATTATATTTGTTAGAAGCTATGGGCCAACAACTTTCGAGATGTGGCATTGACACTAAGATTTTTTTACTCAAATTAAGAGAAAATGAAGATATACATACACACTACAAATCTCCTCACAGTTTATGCCTTTCGACTTGACTGTCTAACGCTTCTAGCCTTGCTCATTAAAATTATTTGTTACAAAAATACATTCTTAAGCAAGCCAAACAGTAATTGCCAAATTTTAATAGCTAATGGATTATATAAACAGTTCTTCATGGTTAAAAATACACTAAAAAGCTTACATTTGTCCACCGAGGACGGCACTTTGATACCAAGTCCAAGTCGAGTTTAGTTGTGTGATCACCTTTAGCTTAATCCACCGATGCTACTGATATGTAACTACTCTAAATCCCTTATAACTTGACCTTACACCACATATAGTGCGTAAAAGTTAAGCGGGCATGGTTTCGTGCCAAAAATATATGAAATTGATTGGTACTTTCTCCTTCTTTGAACCTTCTTTGAAGTGGTCTATTTTAACCGAAATCTGTAAACTGAGAGAAAACCCGATTAATATTATATTATTTCAGAAAACTGCTATCATTTGTTAATTACATAATATTAAAATGCTGAACCATGTAAGTACATTGATCAGTGTGAAGTCTACAATGTTCTACCAGTAAAAATTAGTATAGCCATATTTTTGGTTATAATTAATATTCATTCCATCATTCTCAGCCATTTTAGTGCTATCTACATAAATTTATTTCATGGTAGTTAGCTGTATATATTTACATATACCAACATAGAAACAGATGTACATACTTATTTGTAACACTTCACTGACATTTGGCGTTAGCAATTGTGCCGTGTCGCTTAACAATAATTTTTATAATTTTTTTTTGTAACAAAAATGAGAAAATTATGCAAATTCTTCTTACCATTTGAATACCAGCAGTCAGTTGCATTAAATATTTTCTATTATTGTTTTTACTTCCTCGTGTTTTCGCCGCTCGCACCGACATTTGTTTGCTGTCCCCAATTTACATATCAACAAATGCGCTTAAATATGTATTTGCATATATTCACATTCTCATGCCATTTTCTATGGGGGCGGAGAAATTTTCTGAATTTATTGTAATACACACACACACGCACACATACTTGCATTACATTCCATAGAAATGTAGGAAAAAGCGGTTGAAAAAAGTACAACAATAAAATAAAGCAATCATGAAAAGTGTGTGCGCTGTTGCATTCGAGTGAATTCTCACATTGTAATAGAGCGTAACACTGTGCAACACAAAATGTGCTAATGTCTAGAGCTAATTTTTATGAGACTACATACATATGTACATATATGTGAGTGTTAATGACATCGGACCTGTAATTATGGTCAATTCAAAATATTTATATTATAAATGTTGTAAATGTCTGTATACATGTATATAGCATGAGGGATTCGAATAGTTTATTTTTCAAAACTATATTAGTATAATATTATCCCCTTGTGAAAGTAACCATCTACCTTTTAGATCGAATTTCGGATAGTAAGCCATAGCTTCATATCTGATATCGCTTAAGACATTTAAATAAATAGATTTTAAAATAGAGTGACTGTAGTGAATGAGAAACAAATACAATACAAAAATCGATCTTCTGATATTGAAACATTACGTCGAGCTGGCTTAGTATTGTCTGTAATGAACTCACCTAAATGGTATATACATATACATATCTGGGTATCAGATTTTAAGCTGAAAATAAAGAGAGCTAAATGTATTCTAAAGGAACTGACAAAGAAACTACTGACCCTTCTATTACGAAAAATGTGTTTATAAAATCGATCAGAACAATTCTTGAAAACGCCAAAATAGAGAGTATCCGTCCATTCGGGTCCATCAATGAAATTTTACTAGTCCCTGAAGTTTAGTCCCTGTCGCAGGAAAAGGTTCAACGCAACTAACTTGACTGGAAAACTTTAAACTTTTGGACATTTCGAAACTTTACAAATTCTCTTATGAGTGGATGTTAAGTTGGTATTCACTGGGAATAAATATAAATAAATACACGATCCATTCGACATTCCAAATAATATGATTAGCTTATCTTAACTTCAAGTTCAAAAAAAAATAGGCGAAAAGATCTGAAGATAAATTTTGGACTAAGGAACCCCTGTCATGAAATAACTATTCAGCACACACATCGAAGTTGGTTTCCTTTTGTTTTGATGCCGGTTTTAACATCGATAAGTAGTCCCTCTTCATTCCTCATTCTCAGTTATTTTTCAAAACGTTTCGAAAATTTTACCACGTTTCGGGCCGAGATTTTCTGCCTAATCGTGCTGTAGTTCTAGAATTCATCCCAAAATTTCTATAGTTATAGTTTTCTACAATTTTAAGACAGTAGTCTGCTTTACAGGCTTCAAAAAATCGATTTTTTTTGTTTTGTTTTAAATCTCTTCCAAAACTATCCAAGAATATGTCTTTAAAATTCCAGAGGCCAATTCGACATATTTTCGAAGCTATAGCAGTTTTAGTGGCCGAGCGTCGAGCAGGTGCGAATGCTCAGGCAGACCTTTAAAGCGCTTTTTCTCCAGTTTTCATTTTCACAAGTGTTAGAAAATAGTGCCGGTGATAGCAAAAATAATATATGTCCGATCGAAAAAAAAAACCAAAATGATCTAGCTTTAGTATTAAATTATCTTCTATTTGAACTAAAAAAGTTGGACAAAAGTATTATTTAAACTACTTGTTTTGCAACTTAAAGTCAATTTTTTTCTCAAAAAGTGAATTTTTTTTCCAAACTTCGAAAAAATTTGTAATTTTATAACTTCTTCGGTATTTTTTTAGTTCATAAAGAAAAGAAACTTATAAAAACTAAAAAAAAAAATTGGTTCGACTGTTTCAGATGCATCGCTCGACCTCCATCACCGGCACCGATTTACAAGTGCAGACTCCAGGCGCTCCAGAAAAATACTTACAACTTTGAAAAAATTTCAATATTTTTTAATAATAAATATTGTTTTTTAAGCCTAAAATATAGTACACTATCGTCTTAAAATTCCGTTTACCGCAATCATTTCCTTGCCTTTCAAAAAAAAATTCCTAAAAAAACGCTTTTTTCGGCTTCTAAAGCAGACTACTGCCTTAATACCTTACTGACTTCTGGAGTGTATGATAAGATTTTTGATGGCAGAAATAAACTTGGAGGTTGGTAATATCTATTCTAGAAATTCACTTTTTAATAGTTGATTTGAGAACGAGATCTAACATAGGCTCTGTGTGGTAATAGTGTCTCTAACCGCTAGATCACGACGGATTCTTTACTTCACAATTCTAAACTTTTTCATTTATACAAATAATGATAATCCAGGTTACAAATTTCTATTTCTTTACATTTCTTCCATTATTTGCTTACACACGCACACATTAAAAGCAATTGGGGAAGTCTTGGAAATTTAATTCTGATTCGTTTCAATTCTTAAGTAAGATTTTTTCTTTGCAACAATTGCTGCAATTATACATTTTCCCATGACTTTATTGTTTAAGCAGTTCGTTGAACTTTTTGCCCAGTCATGGAAATGTGTTCAAGCATTTTGTTGCATTGTGTATTGAAATGAAAATTTTTCGAAAATGCCGCGATGCGAGGCAGAAAGCATTTGAAAAGCAAAAACAATAGAAAAAAGCAAAAAACAATTACAAAAGAAGTACTCACATACAAATGTACTTCAGCAATTTGTAAACATGTTTGTGTGTGTGTGTGTGTGTGTGTGTGGGTTTGTGAAAACGGTAACAAGCGACGAGGCGCACGATTACCACACCATGGCGCTATTGTGCCACCAACCCAACAACCAACCGACCGATCGTCCGACCAACATGTGTGAGAATCATGCAAGCGAAACGCAAAATACGCTACTAAATGGAAGAAAATACGTAAAATAAAGCTGCAACTGAAACGTAAACGCGCTACCAACACCGATCGCAAACGCTGATTGTATCGAGCGAATGGACGAACATGCCAAACTTAAACTTCTACGCGAACACTTTTAGCCGGCCGTCGAAGGCGTACGCTGCCGAAAAAGGGTGTGAACTAAGGCATCCCCTATTTTGTCTATTATGACAATAACAACAACTACAACAACGTGTCTACCAATAATGGCAGTGTTAAGTAAACTCAAGTACCATGAAGAGGTTCTGGTAATTTTTCACACGCTTCGCCAAACAGTTAATCGGTCAGAAAGTCACAAGAACTAAGCGACCAAACTACCGAAATCGACTCCGCAACCTACGCCTTTAAAATTGAATAACAATATTTTAAAGCGGCGCGCGGCATAAAAAACCAAACGCATGCGCAAAAACACTTATTGAACCTAATAGTTAAAACCCAAACAAGAAACGAAACGAAACGAATTTATTAGCAACAACAACAATATATATGCCCAAATATGCAACATCGACTGCGCTTGTTGCCTGTCAGCAGACACTTTACTTTTTTATAATTTATTGTTTTTAACTTTTTTTTTTTCGTTTTTGCTTACTGCAGCTTACCTACTTCTGCGAGTCTGCAATTGCTCGCCTACGTTTTTGTAAATGTGTTACTAACGTTCAATTTATTTTAATTACGCCAAACATAACATTTTTTTCCACTAATGCCGCAAATGAGCTTATTGTTGTTGTTATCGTTTTTTTTTAATTTATTTTGTTGGTAATTTCGCCTAAGCATCTAAGGGGCATATACATTTTTGGCTGAGGTCGCGTGTTGTATGTCAATAAATTTTCCAATGTTTACCTTTTTGTCGCTTTATCATTGACTTCGTTTGGCCCGCGTGATGCTGCTTTTGTGTTGTCATAAGAGTTCGGGTATGGAAAGCAAAAACATTTAATGAAATGAAATACAATATATGCATTCCTCTGGCACCGTTTGTGCTACTGTTACTACTGCAGCAATTCTACTCGCTAGCAATGGTAATCTAAATCGCTAACGGTCATCGGGCACAGTGTTTGGAAATAGATAAAAATTAGTTAAAAAATTGGTAAGATCGTCTTTGATGAACTGTAATTGGGTTTCATGTTTTTTAAGTATTTACCGAAATTCTTGGTTATGATCCCAAAAATCATGGAAAGTACAGATATATAATAATGGTTTTTATTAATACTTCTCATTCTTTCGTAATTTATATAAATATGGAGGAGTAATGAAGTGCGCTCAGAACCTCTTTTTTTTAATTTGAATCAGTTTCTGTGAATTTGTGCTTTATTTGAAGGGGAGTTTAAGGGGGTCATCCCATGTGATGTGTTCAAAAAATTGATTTTTTTTAATATGTAAATTGCTTTCTTAACATGATTTTTAAAAATTCGATGTCGTTTTAAAGATACAGCAGTTAGATGAAGGAGCTGTTCGAAGCGTTGAGTTGCCAACTTTAAACTTTGAACGCGTTTTTCTCAAAACTCTGTTTTTCAAACTTTCCTCCATCGTATCTCAAAAACGCCTTCACCGAATTACTTGAAATTGGAAATTTGGAATCATGGAATGGAAAGTTCCCAAAATTGCGATTTTTTATTAGCAAAAAACAAGAAAACACAAAATTCGCAATTTTTTTCCAAAGTCCAATTTTTGGTATATTTATTTGATAATAGTTAATTCAATCAACCAGAATCGTGGAGGAAATGCGAGCCCATTTTTTCGAGGTGGGGGTGTTCAGAACTCTGTATCTCATGTTCTACACAATATTTTTAGCTTAAAAATTATATTTTTACTGTTGAAATATATGTTAATAGATGGTAATAAACTTAAAGTTCTATCTATTTACTGGTCGCAGAAAAAATTAAAAAAAAGAAATTTATAAACAAGTATGGAAGGGCTAAGTTCGGATGTAACCGAACATTTTATACTCTCTCGCAATTTATTGAAGAAATTTTATTTACATAACACACGAAAATCAGCATATATAGTATATGAGGGCTGTAGTAATTCCTGAACCGATCTCATTAATTTTCACCAGCAAGGTGCACTATATCCAAGATTATACGCTCACTTAATCTTGCTAAGATATCTCACATATTAACCAATACATATATGCAGAATAAAGCCCACCGTTTTTTAAAAAACCTATAATTAGATTAGGAGTTAGGAGATGTTATGACCCGATTTTAATAATTTTTGGAACATAACACTATTAGTAGAAAACAATTTCCTCTGAATTACATTAAATTATCTAAGAGATTTACCCATATTTTCGGTTAAAATTTACCCTTAGGCGCTGAATTCAACATGTTCGATATTGAAAAGTTATAGTCCGTTTTCGACATTTTTTTCACAAATGACTTTATTTGTGTAAAGTTTTATTTCGCTACCTTCATTGGTTCCTTATGTATACATTATAAAGTGAAGGAACAAGATGGAATTCAAAATTGAGTTATAAGGAAAGTAGTCGTGGTTGTGAATCGATTTAGCCCATTTTTCCGTGTTATCAGGGTGTCAAGAAAATATTATATACCTAATTTCATAGAAATCTGTCGAGTTGTTCTTGAGATATGGTTTTTGACCCATAAGTGGGCGATGCCACGCCCATTTTCCATTTTGTAAAAAAATCTGAGTTATCTGCTATTTCTTCTGTAAAATTTAGTGTTTCTGACGTTTTTCGTTAGTGAGTTAACGCACTCACAGTAATTTTCAACCTTACATTTATATGTAAGGTGGGCGTGGTTATTATTCGATTTCTTTTATTTTTGGACGGTATAAGGAAATGGCTAAAATAATCGACTGCAGAAAGTTTGATTTATATACGCCCACTTCCCCAAAAAAATTACATCCAAATATGCCCCTTCCTAGTGCGATCCTTTATTCCAAATTTTACTGTTATAATTTGATTTATGGCTTAGTTATGACACTTTATGTGTTTTTGATTTTCGCCATTTTGTGGGACAACCCTCTCACGGTCCCAAGGAACATGCGTTCCAAGTTTCATTAAGATATCTCAATTTTTACTTAAGTGATCGCTTGCACGGACGAACAGACGAACGGACAAACATCCGGATTTCAACTGCGCTCGTGATCCTGATCATTTATATATATATATAACCCCATATCTAACTCTTTTATTTCTTGGTGACACAAACAACCGTTATGTGAACAAAACTATAATACTCTCTTTAGCAACTTTGTTGCGAGAGTAATTATTGGATTTCCTTTACTATTAAATAGATAGTTTTGCTTTTTTTCACTATTTTACCAATTGAATAAGATTCCTACGGTTTAAACAAAAATCTTAGTTAGAGTTATCAATTAAAATTTGCTTTCCATGAAAAAATCGGTACACTAACTCAAAATAGCTATTTTCAGTCCCAAAATACACTACCTAGAATTTATTATTATTATTAATAAAATTAAAAAACAAAAAATTACTATTAATATTATTCCAAATTTTAAAGATTATCATTTCAAACTTTCATTATTTTTCAAAAATGTCACACTGTAGTTCGTCGGCTCCGCTGCCTCACAGCAGCAATCAACAAAGAACGATTGCAAATGTTATGTGCATGGAAATATTGCATGCGGTGATCATTTTACAATATTCATAAATACACTTATGTGCTGCAATAGGTGTATGTATGTCACATAATACAAACATAGGGGCCAAATCAGCAAAGTAACAGCAGACAATCATACACACATACAAATTCAGCGTTTGTCTAATCAACCGACATTTGCTTGCCGAATGCCATGCTGTGCTACCGCTATTGCAATTGCCATTTGAAGCTGCTGCTGCTGATGCCACCACTACCTACGCTTGCAGCCGGCTGCACTTATGGGCAACGCAACGTTCTTGCCGCACTCATATGAATGCGTTCGCACACACAACCATTACTTGGTGGCAATCATCAATGTGTGCTGACGGCAGTTGGGACTTAATGCCACTATGCCGTTAATGCGCCATCAGCAATTTATTAAAACGATTGCATCTGATCGATTGCGTTGCATGCGACGGCCGGCACACAAACACTCATACACACCCTATCTCTCCCATAAGTGTGTAGTGGTACTTATGTTTCATATGTTGTATGTCATGGCAGCCGCTTAGAGCTTTATTGTTATATTGTATGTTGCCTTTATACGAGCGATCTAACTTCATATTGACAGCGCATGCGCCACCACCGCCAACCAGCACCAGCGCAGCACATCATGTTCAGTTCGATATCAGCAAAAGTACCAGCAAAGGTTGTTATGTTTGCTGAAGAGCCCACCGCCACAACAGCCACTCGATTATGCGGGTCAAAGCGGACCAGCGTGGAAAAAAATTAATATTTTTTTCTAAAATATCTTTTAGGGCTTTGGTTGTACAGCAAACACAGCCATAATATGTATCTCGTGTTGTGTTGTTTTGCGCGATTTGTTGGTGGGTGAGGCTGATATGCGGTTTTCGATTGTTTTCCACCACTACTGTTTTCGCTGCCTGTGAACGTCGTGTGCTCGAAGTGGGCCTGAGAAAGTAGGAAACGCGTGGCATTTAATAACTGCTCAGACATGGCACGCTTGATTGATGAATATGTCTGCACGTAGGCTTATATCTACATATGTATGTGTGTAGTTTGAGGCCTTTGGATGAGTTTGTTGTGATTTCATTTGTAGCTTGTTTTTTGTTTTGTTTTGTTATGTTTCAGTTTAATTATTAATTTTAGGGTTGGTTATGTATTTTTTTCTCTGTAATCACTCATAAACGCTCATTAATGGCGAATTTGTTATTTTATAGCTTTCCCTTCAATTTAATGGATGTCTAATCCGATTTGGGTTGGTGTGTTTTAACGGTTTTCTGCAATTAGCAAATTTATTTGAAACATGTAATTCAATCGAACCGAAATAATAACCAATTTGTGCATATACTCGTACTAGCATTCTGATGACGGTCCATTTAAGTTGACACGATTGCTAAAAAATAACAATGCAATTAATGAGCGTAGTGTCAATTGAGCATTATTTTTGAAGTGGGTTTAAATTTAATTTTAACACGGTTGACAACTTAAGAACCAAATTGGAATTATTTTTATCTTTTCAAGAAATATATGTATTTGAAGCATAACGAAGGGCTAGTATTTTAAAAATTTACTGGTAGTGATTTAATTTACCATTTCAGCATTGAGAAACGTGTATCACTTTTTTCTCCAAAGAAATTTTATATAGGCTAATAAATTTGTATAATTGGTCCATACCACTATATGAAATGCATATAAAACAAGAAAAAACGTTAACTTCGACTGTACCGAAGCTAATATACCCTTCACTGGTGCATTTCTTTTAGTAACTATGTGTTTAGGCAAATCTAAAGACGTAAGAAAAAGTAAGTAAAAAAAAGAAAACATTTTACTAATTCTTTTTAGCCGGGTTGTTTGCTAGAAACATTAAAGTTATATAGTTAACCGATCTGAACAATTTCTTCGGAGATTATATTATTACCTTAAGCAGTAATCCATGTCAAATTTCGTGAAGATACCACGTCAAATGCGAAAATTTTCCATACAAGCCATTGATTCCGGTTTGTATGGCAGCTATATGATATAGTGAACCGATCTGAACAATTTTCGCGGAGATTAAATTATTTCTATGAACAATAACTCACACCAAATTTCGAATATATGTAGTAAAATGCGGAAGTTTTCTATACAAGCCCTTGATTTCGATCGTTCAGTTTGTATGGCAGCTATATGATATAGTGGTCCGATATCGGCAGTTCCGACAAATGAGCAGCTTCTTCTTGAAAAGAAAATAACATCTGCAAAATTTCAAAACGATATCTTAAAAACTGAAGGACTAGTTCGTATATATACAGACGGACTGACAGACGGACATGACTAAATCGACTCAGTTCAACATACTGATCATTTTTTATATATATACTTTATAGGGCCTCCGACGCTTCCTTCTGGGTGTTACAAACTTCGTGACCTTAATATACCCTGTTCAGGGTATAAAAATGGTTTTTATTGTCCTGGAAATTCAGACATACCAACTTGTTTAATAATGTAAGCTTGTAATTTTCATATCATAGAATGTAATCAATACTCATAACATACAATACGAAAAATTTATCAAAATTAACCTACATTTTTCTATTTTGTTTGTGTATTTATACATCTTTAAGCATGTTTAAATACTTGAAAAATAAATATATTTTAAATATTATCCCCATTGTCCTAAAGTGAATATGTTTTCAGTATTATCAAGACGATAGCGAAAGCTTAGGTACCCTTCACCCGATATTTTAGTCAGGATCATCTAATTTAATTTAAACAAATATTCATAACATACTTAAACAATTAAATCGATTTACTTACATATAAATTACAGATAAAACAAAAAAGGAAGGGCTAAGTTCGGTTTTATGCTCTCACAATTTCTTGATGTACTTTTATTAAGATAACACAAATTTTTATCCATATATTCAGCATAAAGTCCACTACAATAACGAAAATTATTATATATGATACCTGAGGTAATTCCTGAACCGATTTCATTAATTTTCACCACCTGTACCTTGAACTATACGATCACGGTATAAAGTCCACCGTATTTTTGGTAAACCCATAATTAGGTATATGGGAGCTATGGGAAGTTATGACCCGATTTTTTGGTTACCGATAGGGATGCAAACGATGTATCGATGTTTTTGAAACATGTTTTCGTCAAAAAGCATCGATGTCTTGAATCTAAAAATATCAATGCATCGAAGTCACTTTCAACAATGTTTTACGTCGATGTTTTATATAAAAATTTTACTTCACACTTTTTCGGGTACTAACTCGAAACCCTCTATTTGGATACGCTTTATTACATTGGAATTCGATTTTTGTAAAATACGGAGAATTCGTTAAGGGAATATGCGCTTGGACAATACTGCTGTTACTTTTATGATTTATTTATATAATTTAATTCTGGCTACTGCGTTAGATCAGAGATTCAAATTACTGCATTTTAAAAATGATATGGCTAAAACAAATACTTTTTTTTATCTCGGCTGTTACCCCTACCAATCAGAAGCCAATAGAGTTTGGGTTGACATGAATACTGTGTTTCCGGAGTTGTATAAATAGGCTTATTAATATTTACACATTGTGGCCACTTCAGTGCCGAGTAAACGACCGTTTTCTAAACCCAGGGCAACTATCACGCAGAAGTAAAATCGAAAAGAAATGACAGTGAAAAAACTTTCCATGTCGTTGTTTTGAAATTCTGTTATTTATTGAGAAAAAACTTTAACAGACATATAATGCTAAGTGAAATAAAATGTATCAACTTAAGGCGTACTACATTTCATTTATTTATGCTTCTGCTTCTTCTTCTCCCTTAGCTTTTTACACTAAATTTAAAAAAAAGTTAAAAAACACATCGATGTTTCGATGTATCGATGTTTTAATGGCCGATGTTTTTGATTTCGATGGGTTTTGAAGAAACATCAATACATCGAACCATCGATGTTTCATTTCACAATGTTTGCATCCCTAGTTACCGATAATTTCGGTAAAAAAATACCCTTAGGCACTGAGTTCTTCATGTTCGATATCTGGGGCCTTGAAAAGTTACAGTCCGATTTCGACAATTTTTCCACAAGTGATGCCACACCTCAAATACAGTATTTTAGTAATTTTCAACATAACCTTTGTATGGGAGAAGGGCGTGGCGTGACACTTTATATGTTTTTGGTTTTCGACAAATATGTATAATAAGAACGCCATATGTAAAAATAACCTAACTTTAAGATCGAACATATTTAATTTTAACTAGCAATTCTTCAGAGCGTTTTCGAATATACATATATTTTTCTTATTTCTCTTATTGTAATATAAAGAATAACAATGCTTATTGATCAGACCATTGGAATGTTTGGATGATATTTTCGAATCGATAAAGGCATATGAGGCTTCTACATACGTATAGTGATCGATGAGCAGTTCTGCCGCATGTAAGAAGCATTGCAATTCAATGGCAGAAACTGAGATTTTCAAGCAATTTAACAATCTCTGCTTTACAAATTTCGCAAACCAGCTATAAATTTTCTGCGCATCTTGAAGGAGGAGAAACGGCGTAAGCAGGCATGCTTTCCGCGTATGCAAGCAAATATCAAATGGAGAAATGTGCAACATCAAAACTTTGATACAAACACACTTGATTTACTGTGTCACGTGCTTACATGGAAATATGCATATATTTATAGCTACATATGTATGTATGAATGCGTGCGCAATGAAACGGCGGACTGCTACAAAGCCATTGTGATTTGCTTGCTTTGAAGAATGCGTAACAAATCGTTGCGGCTGCGCGCACGGCGACGTTGATAAAGAATACCGAAAAGATTTTCACAAAAGTGATGGCATTATTTGTTATTGCTTGCATGCAAACATGTGCAAGTGTAAATACAAGTGTATGTATGTATGTATGTATCTTTGTTTGCTTCATGCTTACATTACAACACCATCTTCAAACCGCCGCATTGTTTGTTCTCGCTGCACTGCAGCAGATATTTATATATTCAGCTATACAAAACGCAAACACTAACTAACTAATCGCAAAGAATGAGCTTTGAAGCAAAGCGCCTGCTGCATTTCCGCACACCGATAAGATATCTCTCAAATTAATGATGCCAAAGAAAATTACGTTTAGATTGAAAAATTCGCCACGGCCGCGCCGTTTGCGGAGCGAAAACCGTTGAAACGCTTTTAAGATAAGCATAATTTTAATTTAAATTAAAAATTAAATTCTAGCGTATAACTTCAAATACGCGCGCAGCTATGAAAAGCAGTCAAGTCCACTGTACTTGGACTGAAATTATGAATTATTTAAGTGATGAAGCTTTACTGCTTAAAAATTTATATAAAATTTATTTCAATTTAATTTTCATATATTTTATGATTATATAAATATGAATCCTTATCGAGAAATTATTACATATTTATTCTCAATAATTTATATAAATGTTCATTATATCTCGAGTTCACTGTACTCGCTATGTAGCTCGCAAGGTTGCAATCATTATTATCAGCCTCATCATTTTGCTCGCTATCATCGCATTCATCATCAATTATGCGGCAAGCAGGTCGATTCTATATACATGCATACATACATACAAAAACACATAAACACATACACAAATATTGCTATCAAGAGCTCAGTGAGTGTTAGCTGGCAAAATGCGGAAGACAGCGAACGCAATGCCTCAATGCATTTCCTTCACGCCGTCGTCGCCATCAAAAAATAAAAGACTTAAGCAACGAACTTGAACACAACAATGTATTGTAAATGAATTTTCAAATATGATTGCTAAGTGCCAATTACACTAAAAAGCATTTATTGCATTTACAAGCGCATAAGCAAGTTGAACGAGTAAAGAATTTCGGTTAGTTGATTGAGAGTTGAGTTGAGCTGTACCGACTATAGCAGACATTAGGGGCGTGCACTCGTATATGGGCCATTGAATTGCACGATCCGCTAAACTATTAAAGCCAACAACTTTCTGTATAGTTCATTGCTTCTTCCTTCGGTCAGCTAACTCTAACATTCTTCAACTCGGTGTCTTCGCTTTTTTTCTTGTTTTTTTTTTTTTTGTTTTGCCTGTAACATTTAAGTACAAGTATGGTTATTCGTTTTAAGTTAAGAGCCTATTCAAATTACATGGTCCAACTGTGTGCATTTTGTGGTGGATCGCCTTCGTCGTTGTCGCAGCGTGGTGGTGGCCGTTCCTAGCCGCATAGCCTTTGTGATTGTTTTTACTTCAGGAAGTCAGAATCCATTAAGATTACCGAACGCACTGTCGGAGGCGTTCAGACTCAACACAAATATGTTAGTTGGAGAGCATTTCGTCGTTATTTTTATTTATGATAAAACACAAGGAAGTGGCACACTATGGTGAAGCAATGAAATTTGAGGCGCATCATAGTGCTCAACAGCAACAACAACAGTAACAACAACAACAACAACTCAACTCAACTTCATATGGACATCGCGCCATAGTTGGCCGTTGGTTGTCGATAATTTTTTATGTGGGTGTTAAATTGATGTTTTTGGTCTAACACATCATCATCATCATCAAATTTACCATTTTTTCTTTTTTTGTAGTTAGCCATACCACGTCACGGCCACAATAGCCTGACTTTGGCTAATGTATATGAGTTATAACTGCTGGTTGTGCAGTTATTAGTCATAACTGTGAACAATAATCTTTAAAAGGCTTTACGTTTCGATTGATAGACCTTTCCACTTGTGTGTTGTGATTTATTGAAATTGTAATATCGAATATTTTATTTTTATAGTTTAATTTGTCATGTCCAATGGTTTTATGATTTCTTCGATTACATTCGATAGTGACTAATAGACATAAATTATAGAAGTAAACTTTTTACTTTAAAATATAAATAATATAAAAATGTACATAAGAATTACATTGGAAAAAATTATTAGTCTGATTTTAGAGCTCTTTATTTGTGGTATAACACTAATAAAATAAACATATAAGGGAAAAAACTTCATGTATCGAAGATGTATTTTCAACTTTTTGGTGACCTACAAGCCCTCCAATGGCGTATCTAAGTCACGATAAAGATCTTTTATGTATTTTATTATGCCATATTTCAAATGATTCATTATTAAAGTATTATTATTTCGCTCAGAAAAATGTTCTTCAAAAATCACTTTCACAATAACACAGGGAAGTCACGTACTCAAAAATGATAAATGATTGTGAAGAACAGATGATATTCAAGGTATAATTGATTTTTGAAAGAAAATAATGATTGCGAAGAGGCTTTATTGTTTTTCCAACTGTACATTTTTGAAAAAAATGTACGGACGATGTTTTTTCGAAAATTTAATCACACTTACAATTTGGAACGAGCGTTTGCTGCCTCAAAACAAAGATCGAAATAAGAGTCTAATGGCCTCATGGTCCAATATTCACATTCGTTGAAGTTTTATGCGATTAATTATTTCAACGTCGTCGTAAAGCCCATACAGTTAATGGCTCCATCTTCTTTAGTACACCTCGCTTACGCGAACGGCTTCAGAGATCTTGCGAGGCGAGTTCTCTCGAACGCTGAATGGGTAGATCTCGATTGTTCAACATTTCTGTTTCTGCGCCTTATAATAGGCCGACAATGATAAGAGACTTATTGCGCGTAATTTTTGTTAGTCGAAAGAGCTCAGCTTCTCAATTGCCTACCGCTCCCAAAGGAGCACCGGTTGACAAGAGTTATTCTGCGTTTGATATCCAAGTTTAGATTTTTGGTGGTATTTATGCTGGTTCCGAAATAGACAAAGCCCTAATAGGACTGCAGTACGAGTAATTACCATGATTTACTATAATTTTAATACCCTATAAGTGATCTAGAGAACCTTTTTTATCACTTCCTGACGACTCTTCGTCTCCATACACATTATTAGTTTATAAAATTACATATAAACAAATTGTTACCACAATCAATCAATTAACAGCACTTCCATACAAACATTTACGACGCGCATAAATTAATAAACACCAGCACAGCTCAATTAAATATCAGTAATTTTGCTTGCATATATGTACATGTTTATATATAAATTTTAATTAAATAAGGTTCGCCTTAGCAGTTTATAGAAATCTTACATGTAAAACTAATTTCAGCCAATTATCTCAACACATTCTTTTTTTGTATGGCATTAAGTATACGCGCACAATCTCATTAAAAATTAGAGTTGCTGTCGGCAGTTTATCACAGTAGTATATAGTATATGCTATAAATATTTTAACAATCTATGCTTTGACGCATCACAAACACGCTGATGCTGTCGCTTTCGTTTAGAAAATAGTCGCATCTGCGCCTTTAATATTAAGCATTATTCAATAATGAACACATCGTTAGTCGCTGGCAGCTTTGAAAATTGCCAACAAACTGCATTACCTGCTTATATGTGCATTACTATAAGAGCCGATAGTCACATGTTTACGTACTCGTGATATAATGTGATGCAATTATTGTTGCATCTTCACAGACCTACATGCATGCAACACACACACATACACACACGCATACACAGATGCAAGCACGTCAGCGGTAATCAAACAAACGCCAACAATATTAATAATAACAACAGCAACAGCAACAATAACAAAAACCAAACACAATTCGCAATCAAGGAAAGCAGAGAAAGAGTAGCCGCTAACAAAGCAAAAGCTAAGAAAAAAGAAAAACTGAAACAATAAATATAAAGGAGAAGAAGAAGAAAAATCATACAAAAAAGTCACTTTAGTTGCGGCTGTAACAATGCAAAGCAATAGCAACGACAACAACAACAACAACGATAGACGCTGCGACATGAAAAACTGTATTGTCACTTACGCGTCGTACAACCACGATCCACTCATCACCTTCTAGCCACAATAGCCAGTCATGCCTACCGCTACGAGTGCACATATGGTTGAGTGCAGCGCCAAAAGGCGGAAGATTGCTAAACTAACAGCTCATACACGTATGTATGTATGTATATATGAAGTATGTGTTTGTAGCGAATAGCTGGCATAGTCAGCATTGCATTGCATTGCTTGGCAGCCGCTGCAGCTCGACAATACTGCAAAAAGCGACAAAGCGCTGCGGCGCGGTAAACGTATGCTGTCACTTTAAAAATAATATTCAATAAATCAGCAGCCAGCAAAATATTCATGCGAAATCACATTACGCTTCCTTTTTTACTCGTGCTCGTGCTGCATAGTAACAACAAAAACATAGCCTCAACAACAAACAATTGCAACAAACGAAGCAAGCAACTATTTAAAGACTGAAGCAACACAAATGCCTAACGCTTAGCGCTTAGTTAAATGCAGCGAGCAAAACAATAGCACCGAGTTGCAAGCGACACATTCACATCATCATCATCATCGCCAACGCCGTCGTGTTTGTCGTCATTGTCAACTGCCTCAACTTGATGCAGCAGGAAGCAATGGCGGAACAGTAATGTCAGTCAGTCAGTCAGCCAAAGCGAGCAACTTTCCGATATGCCATAAGACAAAAGGAAAGATCGCAACAGCAGCAGCAGCAGCATCATATACATTGGAACATCAATTCATGCTCGTCAATGTTGGCATAAATACTCATACCCATACTCACATCCTCACATGCGGCCACCAACACTAAATAGTTGTCGGCATTTTTGCATTCATTTTGCGGTGTGTTTGTTTGTGCGCATGCATGTGAGAAGAAGTCACATCTGTCGTCTGTAGCGAGTACTGTGATGGCCCAAAAAAGTTGTAGTAAAAATTAAATGACATACTCGTTTGGCTGCGCATGCGCGTTTTCACCCGCTACTCGCGTACATATGTACATATGTAAATAGGTTGCACTGTAACATATCAGCGAGTATTCAGCGCAAGAATAATGTTTATTCGAAAGCAAAGTATTTTACTATTTGAAAGCACCTATTCGTTTAAAGTGCTTTGAATGCGATTAGAAATGCATACAAAAGTATCCAGCGTATTTAAACAGCGTTAACCCAATGAACAAATGAAGAGAGACTAAAAAAATTTAATTTTTATATCGATTTTGAAAGTAAAATTGCCTTAATTTCTATTTGTAAAAAGTCGCAAGCTAAGAAAGAAACGTCTACACCTAACTGTGTACTGAATTAGATCAGTCTAAAAAGCCCTCAAAAATTTCTAATTTTGATTATTTCTTCTGAGCTTTTTTTTAAAAGGCCTTCTACGAGTCAAGTTGATTTTATGAGCTTCTATGATATCTAAAAGAAAATAGAAAGTTTTTTGCAGCTATTACTATTCTTAACCGGAATGGACCTAATTTAAATTCGAACAAAGACTATCAACTCGGCAGCAAAGACTGATGATGCCGAAGCCTCTTTGAATTGTACGAATTAGGAATAACCACTTCGAAATATTTAGAGCGATCTAAAAGCTACACATATAAATTCAACATGTCCTCAACTTAGTCGGCTCTCCAATGTCTATCTAAGAGCCTGCGTGTTCCAAGAAGTGCCCACAGGTATATTGTCCTGTATTTCCATACTCTGAGCCCACATACATAAGGTTTTTAGATAGAGCTACTGAATCGTTCCTCTTCTTCTTCTTGACTGGCGTAGACAACCCTTAAGCGGTTATAACCGAGCCCACAACAGCGCGCCACGCATCTCTCATTTTGGCAGTTTGGCGCCAATTGGCAATACCAAATGAAGACAGGTCCTTCTTCACCTGGTGCTTGCATCGGAGTGGAGGCCTCCCTCTTCATCGGCTTCCACCAGCGGGTACTGCATCGAACACTTTCAGAGCTGGAGCACTTTCGTCCATTCGAACAACATGACCTAGCTAGCGTACCCGCTGTCTTTTTATTCGCTGGACTGTGTCGTTTTTAGTGGTACCATAAAGATGTAAATGACAAAATTACCAGTAACCAAACGATGTTTCTCACAGTCATTTAACGCGGACACAATTAAAGACCGCTGATCTAACAGCATGGTCAGAGGAAAATAAATACTAACAAAAAGAATGTTAGGTTTACTGATAGACCAATGACTTTTTGACTGATAATAAACACCACCTAAATGACCAAGAGGTTTATCAGTACCGAAGACCTTCGGAATTGACGAATCAATAAGCCTTTACAACCTCTTCGAAACCGTTGGAATGAGTTTTTATTCTAACAAAATAGTGATTTTCAATAGATTATCTTAATGTCAAAAGAAAATTTGATCCTGATCCCCAGTTCCGAGGCACTATTAATACTCTCCAAAAATCAATCAGCTGACCTCAGCTGCTTCTTGCGACTATTTGTCGGATCGACTAAATTATTTAAAGATGGTTTACTGGGTTATCCTGCCACCATTTATACGAGTGCATGCATACTCATATAACCCTTTGCGCTCGCATTTTACGTGTATTAAGCATTGCATATTGTTTGAGGTTGCCTTTGTTTGTGCGATCCTCGTTCACTGTCGTGGAGGGTGATGTGTGGAGGTGTAGGCATTTCTGCATTGTCGATGACAATGTCACGGTTTGTCAGTATTTTACTTGAACTTGATGATACCTTGATGATGATGATTTTCGGAAAACTCATTGTGAAAGGAGTTAACGTCGCTGTTATTTGAGGTAGGTCGTCGACAGAATACAAAGTCACATATTCATACACCAAATCAGTTTAGTTTATTTTATTCCAATAGTTATTGTACTTATGACTTTTGTTTGTTGTATATACTCTTTTGCTCGAAATTCGGTAAAGTGCAGCGGGTAAATATATGTCGATATACACAAGTATTGCACGTAGAGCGTAGAGGGAGTGTACTCATGGTGTGGTGAAAGGATTCGATTCGCTTGAGTTTGATGATTTACAATTTTGTGGCATGATTTATTTAAAGGCGCTGTTGTTGATCTTCGCTGTGATCGCTGATGGATTGTATCGATGCACGAGCGCATGTGTTGTGTGTGTTTGCCATTTGCCATTTATTTATACAAATGAGATGTTTGTGGTGGTGGCTCCATTTCTGGGCGAGCACCAAACGTCGTGCAAATCAAAAAGGGTTACATACAGACATACATTTGTCAATGTGCATACGAGTTTATCAGACCACCAATGAACGTGCAATAGCAATTATCATTGGATTCATTAAATTACTTTTACATGCATGCATCTGAATGTGCTAAGCTATTTTATACTATATATAGTAAATAATCTAATGATATTATAATTCTATATGATTTCAATGATTACTAAATAATAGAAACATCGTAGAAATATATTTATCAAAAATTTTCCCCTTGTGCTGTATTATTTAATAAAATCGAATCTCATTGAGCACTATTAATTGGTGTAATCTGAAAATTTCAGAACATCGCACATATAAATATAGAAATAAACAGCAAAAAAATATCTAATTTATCACTATACCATATATGTAAATAGAAATACAATGTTCTCACCGAAGTCTGATTGCCATAGTGGTAGTAGATTGCGAGCTCCATATCTTAGTGGGATTAAACTTATTAAAGCCCGAAGGGAAGAAGAAGGGCATTTATCTTGTATAACTGTAGCATCACTTAGAATATGAGAACTTCGCAAAGAGGCCCCGTTTTTTGTGCGATGATATAGTCTGATCTAAAAGTACGGTGCATCATTGTAATAACAGAATATATATTAATAGTCTTCCAAACGTTAGAGAATAGCGAATAGAACACATTTAAAATCTGTAATAGAAAGCTTGTTAGTATACTCCGTATACTCTCTTTTAACGAATTCAACTATCTAATTTTCTTGTTGCTTGTATGAATGTATAAATAACAAGTAAGGAAGGGCTAAGTTCGAGTGTAACCGAACATTTTATACTCTCGCAATTTATTTATTTAACTTAATTAATATTATATAATACACAATTTGACCCACATATTCGTCGTATATATTGTATAAAGTCCATTGAAAGTTGGAAACCATCATGTTAGGTTAGATACACCGAGGTCCTCATGTTCGATATGTGGGGCCTTAAAAACCTATGGTCCGATTTCGGCGATTTTTAGAATGGGGCTGCCGCACTATAAACATAGTATTTGTTCAAAGTTCTGCACCGATATCTTCACTAGTGCTTACTTTATATATTGTAAAGTAAACGATTCAGTAGTGCGTTTCTGTAACTTTTCGTTATGATATCGAAAGAAATATCACTTTTGCGTAACGAAAGGTTTATAACGAACAATTGTTTTGAAGTGTTTCTGTAACTCAGAAAAGTCACCTTTCGTTATGGTTGTGGAGAATCGTTTTCGAAAATCTGCTACAACTAAAATGAATGCATAAACATCTGTCAATGTACACGAATATATTTGTTTCGTTTAGTGCAAAAAAGTTTTGTTTACTCTTATTTTTTTATTCGTAAGTACAAATAATATTTTATATACTATATACATATATATTTTGAACGTATACATTTATTATCAATGTTATTATTTCTTAGTGAATCAAATTATGATAGCTGCTGCATTAGTTGCCTTATTAGAGGACCAACGGAATATGTTACGCGTTCATCGGCGACATCTGAGGGATACAACTGACCCATTTCATTTGCCGGAAGCTCGCTTTGAAGAGCTATTCCGTTTTAAAAAAGATCCCGCAACAGCCTTGTTACAAGAGCTAAGTCCTCATATGAAAAGTGGCGAAAGGCGTACGTTTGTCCCAAAATCATTAAGAATGACTGCAGCACTTCATAACTATGCAAAATAATTACAATGATTGCCACATTCGGGCTCGGAATTGTGTTGAAAGGCTTAATGGAGTTTTGAAAAAGGTGTTTGGGTGCTTATCACATGAACGGGGTGGATTGTTTAAACCAGCATATGCTGGATCAATAATAAATGCGTGTTTAATCTTGCACAATATCAGATTAAAAAGAAATTTACCAATTCCAGACATTTCAGTACGAAAGTTGACAATTTGGAAAAGAATCGTGAAAATTGTAGTGTGCTAAATCAAGGCAGAAGATGTCGGGATAATATAGTACGAAATTATTTTAACTAACTAATTATTTTAATTATAAAAAATTCACAAATTAATTAACATAAAAAAAGGATTTCATTTCAACCAAAAAAAAAAACAATTCATTTTAAATAATAATAATAAAAAAAAATAAAATATAATATAAAAAAAAGCTTTGTTTATTATTTTTCGCATAATTGTTTAAGCGAATCGGCCATGGATTGGACGGAGGCACGAATGTCTTTCTCCACGGACAGCAACTGGTCAAATTCCTCCTGTCGTTTGCGTTCCTGCTCAGCAAGAGTGGTTTTCACTTGTTCAAATGCACTGAAGAAAGTGTCAGTCTGTCGCATTCTGTCTGGTGTGGGCGATGGCACTGTATTGGGTTTGGTTGATGGCAGTGCAGCATTTGAGCATCGCCATCAACAAGTGCAGTTGGGAAAAAGTCTAATACTTGCAGGTCCATACCATCTAGCGGCGCTGGACCTTCAGAGGCAGGACGATTTCCAGTAGAGTTCTGGAAACGCATAATTGCGGCCTGCTGCTTCTTTACGCCTGACTTCCAGTCTGCCCAGCACCGCGAATTGAAATAAATATCAATGAATGCACAATTGTACATACATGCATATGTTTATATATAATATACTGAACGAACCTTTTTCCACTGCTCAACGGTTTTACATGCTCCTCCGCATGCATTCAATTCCGCTGTGAGAGTTGCCCATACAGCATTAGCAGCTTTGCCCTTGTTTGGGCCACCAAATTGTCCGGTACCAACATTTCTATGATTTTTCAATAAATCTAGAAATTTTTGTTTTTGTTGTTTGGTAACTTTTCCACTTCTTACTTTTTTCTGTAAATAATATAAACAATATAAACATAAACAAAACATCAACATTTTTCCAGCTTACCTCGCTCATCTTTATTTTGGCGCAAAATATCACTACAATTTTTTTAATGATATAATAACGAATATCATAACGAAAGAAATAACGAAAATGCTTTTCACCAGACTTACAGAAACACTACACTTCGTTATACTAGTGAATTCGATATATCGTTCGTTATTATGCATAACGAAAAGTTACAGAAACGCACTACAGATCGTCTTCAAAGTTCTGTTATATAGGAAGTTGGCGTGGTTGTGTGGGATTTGGCCCATTTTCCCCACATATCATTGCGATGTAAGGAAACTATTACAAACCAAGTTTCATTGAAATCGGTCGAGTAGTTCCTGAGATATGGTTTTTGACCCATAAGTGGGCGACGCCAAGCTCATTTTCTATTTTGTTAAAAAAATCTGAGTGCAGCTTCCATCTGCCATTTCTTATGTGAAATTTAGCGTTTCTGACCTTTTTCGTTAGTGAGTTAACCCACTTTTAGTAATTTTCAACCTAACTTTTGTATGGGAGGTGGGCGTGGTTATTATCCGATTTCTTTCATTTTTGGACTGTATTAAGAAGTGACTAAAAAAAAAGACTGCAGAAAGTTTGGTTTATATAGCTCTATTGGTTTCCGAGATATGTACAAAAAACCTATTTGGGGGCGGGGCAACGCCCACTTTCCAAAAGAATTACATCCAAATATGCCCCTTCATTGTGCGATCCTTCATACCAAATTTTATTTCCATAGCTTTATTTATGGCTTAGTTATGGCACTTTATGTGTTTTCGGTTTTCGCCATTTGTGGGCGTGGCAGTGGTCCGATTTTGCTCATTTTCGAAAGCAACCTTCCTATGGTGCCGAGAAATAAGTGCCAAGATATCTTAATTTTTACTCAAGTTACAGCTTGCACAGGCGGACGGACAGACAGACATTCTGATTTGAACTCCACTCTTCACCCTGATCACTTTGGTATATATAATCTTATACCTAACTCGTTTAGTTTTGGGTATTACAAACAACCGTTATGTGAACAAAACTATAATACTCTTTTTTGCAACTTTGTTGCGAGAGTATAAAAACTTTTAGTTCTTCAATAAATTTCGTCCACGAAATTTGGTCAGCTGAAGCTTTATATGCCTCGGGACAGAAATTGTGTTACTGAATATTTTTTATTTCAAACAATTATACTGTAATTATGAGTAAATTTGCGGGCAAAAGTTAATTTAGTTAGTAATTGTTGGGCTAATTTATTTATAGTATGATATTAAATTTGCTAATTTGGTAGCTGGCTATAAACTCACGAGCATGAGAGAATAATGAGAAAAACAGTTTATAAACCAATGAATAAATAACTATGAATATAATAACCATTTAATATTTAATACATGTGTATGTGCTGAACTCGTTCCTATAACTGTATTTGTTAATATTTATTTTGTTTTTGTTGCGAATGGCAATCTATTTCGTGAGATGCTGCGCCCTCACCATCTTCTAAAACAACAAAAACAACTGAAAACATATATTAAGATAAGACGCATTAGGCCATTTTGGTCAGAAGAACATAGCCAACAATAACTACAACAACCATAGCATACAGCAGAAGAAGGAGTGGGGCGGTTTGCATGCGCACACATCCACTCGCAACGTAAACGTGAAAGACTTTTGCAACCAGCATGCAGCAGCAGCAGCAGCAGCAACAGCAAAAGATGTAACCGCGTTAAGGTTGGGGAGTATTAGACGTCAACCGCAAGCGACGATTCTAATCTCAACGGTTGATCATCTGAATGTGGTCCACACAATCGCGCTGGCACCACAATCTCCACGCGAAAATTGCAGAAACCATACTTACATACATACATACATATAAGTGTATATTGGAGAGGGAGTGCCTGATGCGCCTGCGCCTGCAAACAACACTAACACTAATCCGCTGCTGGGGATCGTTTGGCTTACCTAAAGTCACTCACCATGATGCCATGTTGCTTCCAGCTGCTATCCACTTATGTTTGTGTGTGTTTGTATTGGACATGCCGTTCGCTTTGTTAAACTTTTTCCACTTCATTTACTCTTTATCTATGAGTTTTTACGTTTCATTAGAAGTGCATTCTGTATATATTATATGCACACCTACATAGTCGTGTCTCTGGTATATATTTTGTGTCTGATAAATCTTTGCTGATATCTTCATATATACATAGTATATGGCAGTTTCTTTATATAAGGCCATCGCGATTGATGTTAGGAAAACACAAACAAAAACAAAGTTAAGCTTAAAAGTCTCGAGAATACTCGTAAGTTAGTGATTTCCTCGTCGCTGTCACGCTGTGATTATAGCGCTAAATGTGTATGTTTAGAGGATAATGGATGTTTCCATGTATGTATGTGTGTGGGAAGAAGTCACATAAACATAGTCAGAGTGCTTCCTGTAAAAAGTCAAGTTATAAATGATCAGAGACAAAACTAAAGAATCTTTTTTTCCATTAATACATATCTATGAACATAAATATACTAAATGTGAACATGAAAATAATGCAAAGTTAGCATAAATAATTAACTAGTAGGTCGTCAATATGATTTAGTTATCCATATTTAGGCGGTAGTCTGCTTTACAGGCTTCAAAAAATCAATTTTTTTGTTTTGTTTTAAATCTCTTCCAAAACTATCCAAGAATATGTCTTTAAAATTCCAGAGGATAATTCGACATATTTTCGAAGCCAGAGCAGTTTTAGTGGCCGAGCGTCGAGCAGGTGCGAATGCTCAGGCAGACCTTTAAATCGCGTTTTCTCGAGTTTTCATTTTCCCAAGTGTTAGAAAACGGAGCCGGCGATAGCAAAAAGAATATATTTCCGATCGAAAAATAGACCAAAGTGATCTAGCTTCACTATTAAATTATCTTCTATTTTAACTAAAAAAGTTGGACAAAATTATTATTTAAACTACTTGTTTTACAACTAAAAGTCAATTTTAGTTCTTAAAAAAGTGAAATTTTTTTCAAACTTCGAAAAAAAATTGGAATTTTATAACTTCTTCGGTATTTTTTAGTTCATAAAGAAAAAAAACTTATAAAAATTAAAAAAAAAATTTGGTTCGACTGTTTCAGATGCATCACACGACCTCCATCATCGGCACCGATTTACAAGTGCAGACTCCAGGCGCTCCAGAAAAATACTTACAACTTTGAAAAAATTTCAATATTTTTTAATAATAAATATTGTTTTTTAAGCCTTAAATATAGTACACTATCGTCTTAAATTCCGTTTACCGCAATCATTTCCTTCCCTTTCAAAAAAAAATTGCTAAGAAAAACGCTTTTTTTTGGCGTCTAATGCAGACTACTGCCTTAATACAAGCTGTCTTTGAATCCATGACCACACAGCCAACTAAAAAGTTAGCACAAGAAAACTGGTCTGTTTTGACTAATTTTTTATATCCAAGATATTGACGATATTACCTGGATTGTAGATAAGAATTCAATTATTTGAATTATCTTCTCTATATTCCCCTAATGTCCTCTTTGTATCGGTCACCTGTAGTATACTTACAAACCATATATTTTCGAAAAGTTGTTAGATTTTCAAGAGAGACTTAATCACTGACAGCTGAGGAGCCTCCGCTTTGGAATATATATATTTTTATTATAATTATACTAAATAATTTCTTTCATATATATAAATATCAATTTTGTATTTATTTTTTGTTTTTTTGAATTTCAAGAAGTTAGTAAAGTACTTAATTCGTTTACAACGTCCAATTAATTATTTCCCACAATTGCTTTGAGCATGCTTTGAATACGTAAATTTCAGACTAAAGTTCAAAAATGTTTAACAATACCACAATTTGATCAAATACTATGATAAAGCCATATTAAATACAACAATGAGATTAGAGTCCAAACTGACTGACACTCACATTCGAAGCGCGCAACCAACTAAAACAAGGCAGAAAATTCAGCTAGTTTCATATTTCATGGTTAATTGTTGGACAATGAATCAAATACATTTACGCTCCTCTGACCTTTATTTAACTACGAGTACTTTGTAGAAAGAAATTCTTTGAATGCGGCAAGAAGGGAACATTTCAAATACTCGTACTTAATGGAGAAAGATACTAAAGTATCATACGTAGACCAATTAATTATGTGAACTTTACACTTGAGCGCATAATAAAAGCATGAACTCCTCGTACGCTAGCTTTTCCGACACAATGATTTTTAAGAAAACTCACTTTTTTCCAACTGAAAATAGAAATGGCAGAGATGCATTGTGTACGAGAAAATGCGATAAAGAAAAACTGTAATTATAATCAGGCGCGAAGAATTGCTTTGAAATGACCTTTTTTCAGTTCCACCATTATGATTTTACAAAAAAACAATGAAATAACGAGTTGTTGTATTATGTTTTATCATAAAGGTGGCATCATAATTACGAATCTCCACGTCAAGTGCGTGACGTGGAAAGTGTGTAAACGCAGTGTGGGGTCCAGTATGGTAGAAGCTTGGCTTATTTACCACGTCTACTTATTTGTGTACAGCTACAAACATAACTGTACATCTTATAGACTTCATTGTTGTTGTTAAATGTCTACAAATATTTTTAATATGTACTAAATGACTAGCCCATTTCGCTTAGATACGTGAGATATAGTATATACACTCACTTGATGGCATTTACTATTGAGTTTCTGAACAGATAAAAATATATTTGATAGAAATGTTGAATAAAGAGTCTTAGATTTCCAAAATATCAATAATTTATACCGCAATTCCATACTTAACCTCCACCAAGGTTCACACCAGCAGTTCGAGACGAAAATAATATTAAGGCCCTAAATGGCAACACCAAAATGTATGACAACACATTTGCCGGTTTTTTTTTCAAATTTGCAATTTGACTCATACGCGAATCCATACTCCCTGTAAAGTTAACAGTTAGCGTATATTTCATTGCACACCCACCATAACCAACATAACTGTTTATCCAATGCTTAACGCTTAGTAACATGCATGCAGGAGTGTATAAAATAGAGGAAACGTTTCAAATTCTTTAGTCACAAAACTAAGTTCAGCGACCCTACGGACATCGTGACACTTGAAATGGCAATTTATTTTCTTTTTAGCATTTTTGTTTGTTATTTGCGGAAATAATTTCCAAATCGCTGTACATTGAAACCAGTTGGCGTGCTCACAAGTATCTGTATATATGTACAAATATACATCGTTTTTTTTTTGTAATTTGTAATATGTTGTAATAACTGACGGATTTAGTAACAGAAGAATATTTAATATGCAGTTTATTGAATTTATTATGCTCCTTCACAGCTACAATACTCAGCGATTAGTTCTGATATCTTTAATTATTTTATGAAGTAGTGAAAATGGTTCAAACGACGTAAAGAGGAACCGTCTCCGTAGTAGCCTGCCAAAGTGAAACTATAATAATAATCTTCTTTTAATTTAATATACTTGATCCAGAATGTCTAAAGCTGTTTTTTAAGCTCGAAGTCGGAATAAGATCTTCCAGAAATACTGTAAAGTAGGTCTCCGAGGCGACGAACTTCCTCATTGGCCTCAAAATTCTGCACATCGAGTGATTTTTCTAGTTTTTAAATAAAAAGAAGTTACACGGAACCAAATCTATACCATACGGGTGATGCAACAATTCGTAGTCGGCGTCGACCAATTTGGCGACAGCAGAGGTGTCATGGTGAAATAACACATGGGATGTAACCTTTTCTGAAATCAGACGTCGAATCGGCCTAATAGTTTATCATAGTAGAGCCCTGTGGTAGATTACAACTTATGAATCCCAGATAAAGGTAGTCATCATCTTTTCTACCGATAGGAGAGTTTTCGCAGTCTTAGAGTCAAATCCGTCGGGTGAAGTCTGTTGTTTCTACTTGCTCTTGGTGTCAACTGTGTATCAGTCGACGATCACAAATCAACGTAGAACATTTCGAATGTTGTAAAGTGGTCTCAAGATGCACTTGTCATTCAGAATGAGCAAACACGGCATCCATAACGTCAACAACTTTATCATGTCCAATATTTCCTGTAGGATCCACGCGATCTTTTGAATTACCTGGAGGTCTCAGCTATCACGCGCACTTTCAATTAGCCAGCAGTCAATACAACTTCATGGATTTCTACTATAATCCACCGTGGTAACCGTTTTCGGGTCCTCTCGGCTTGGCTTAACGATCGTCAAGGAAGGTGAAGAGTCACTATATACAGCATCCAAGAGCTGAAAGCTCAAAGAAAAGAAGGAACGAAAGAACTCCAAAATCAAACATATAAGTACATTGTTCCGGATTTATTTCAGTTAATAACGGTTTACGTTTTACCGATATCGCTGTAGCAACGTTATCATAATGTATACAATCATATGATCACCCTCGGCATTAGAACTCTCTCCGTATAATTTGTATATACACATTCTTCTTTAGCTATGAATATCCCAAATTTCCTGTACGCCATATAGATTATCTAAACAAAATAACTGAATTGAAATTCCTCTCTAGTTATTTGCACCTGTTGCGTATAATTTTTACATTTTCTATTTACATACATGTTAACTTAACACTTAATACGGCAGCCGCTACCGAGTTGGCAATGTGACGTTAATGCTAGCCTTAACAGCTGACTTTCTAGCCAATTACTTATAAAATACAAATATACACAAAGGCAACAAATCGATTCATTCACAGGCTTATCTAAATATTTTCCAGAGCTGCACCTCATTTATGATACACCCTTGTGTGGCACCACTATGAATGTACATATGTACATATGTATGTATGATCATCAGGCGTGTAGGCCTGTGAATAATATAATTGACAATCGTGAATTGCGAATAGCGTCCGCGCATTTCCCACAGTGGATGCGTTTTTTTTTTTTGTTGCCACATTTCGTGGTGCCACGCACTGACAAAGAGCAAATGATAAGGAGTCAATAGTCGACATGGTGTGTGCAACGCATTTTATGTTTACGTTTCCAACGAGTAAATATATATAAATGACTACAATAGTATCGACGAATGCACTAACTATAACCACAAACACACACACATACAAAAACACCGTTGCCTTGTGTTGGCAAATGTAGGCAGTTGGGGTTTAAAATTCCACCTGTTCGTCGTCGTCGGTCGCCGGTTGCTGTTAACTACCTGCCAGATTACTAAGCGTTAGATAAAAGTAAAACAAATTTCTTAAATTCTGAAAATAAAATTAAATAAAAAATCTAGATTGTAAGTAAATTTCTTCTTCTACACAATGCGTTAGGCGTTGTTATGTTGCATCGTAAAAAGCATCGGGGGCCTCCAACTGCTAACGTGAATACCTGTGTATGTTTGTGAGTGTGCGCGCGTTTCCGCTGAATTTACACATATCGTTAAACGGTGGAAATGAAGTGTTGTGTTGTGTTGGGAATTCTATTGGGTTGGTGTAGTGCAAGTTGGAACAGTAGCCCGTTGCAAAAGTGTGTGCATTTTTCTTGTACTAACTGCCTTCAATTGTTGTTGTTGTTGTTGTAAAGTTGGTAAGCACATATGCTGGTAGTCCAGTGGGCACTTCGAATTTGTTGCTTTCTTTGTTGTAATTAAATTTAACCCTACATTTTCTAATGCAATTCTCACTACCAAGGCTACGCAAAGGAAATCGCTGCCAAGTGAACCACAGTCGGAAGTATTATTTTGTTTCTTTAGGATTATACTTGGGATACTAAAGTAATATAAAGTTTGAGTGTCTAATTTATAGCTTTGTTGATGTGGGACTCGGCTAGATTTAGCATTGGCTACGGAAAGCGACTCTATTCATTGTTTTCCAAAATCTTAGAGTTTTTTCGTTGCAATAGAACTGGAGGTCAACGTTTATCGCTTGTAATCCATATATATTCTGTTAGTTAAGAATTAATTTAAGGGGACCCTTAATTTCTCCATTCCATTCATTCCATTCTCGATTTCAAATTTTGACGATTTTCAATGGGCTGGTAAATGAACATAAATTATTTTTTAGGGTTGTAACTTTGCATTCATTTATTTGAAGACTTAAAAAAGAAGGAAGAAAATGTATATACTTTTTTGTTGTTGTTGTTTTTGTTATCAAACAAAAGCCCTTCTTTTCGGCGGCGCATGTGATTTCCACTCACTGGAACATCTGAAACCAAAAATTCCAATGGGGTTAGAGAGAGTACATGTTTGGCTCTGGTATGAACTAGCATTATTAATTTCTCACAAAAATTAACAAAATGCCGGAAATTTGAAAATCGCCTTTTACAGCCAAAAATCAAGTTGAAACGTAAAGAAGATCTTCAGCGATTTGATTTATCTTAGTTCATACCATAGCTATATATGTATAGAATAACGTATTCAAATTTTGAACCGATTGGGTTAATAGGTTTTGAGTAACCTCATGCGCCAGTCGTAAAAACACTGTTTCGAGAAAAATGCATTTAAAGTTTTGAGAAGCAAATTCTTTGGTATAAAACCTACATACGTTCAACTAGCTATGTCATATATCTTCAAGAGTTTTCGAAATTTTAAACATTCTTGAATAGTTATAGGTTCGAATTAAATAAAAAAAAAAATATTTTTGAAACCGAGAATGGAGGGGGGTCCCCTTAGTAGAATATAATCTAACCACATTTAATCGTTTTTTTCTTTTCCGAATAATCTCTGGATTTCAGAACAGTCTCAATATATGAACATACATATTATAGTTGAGGAAGTAAAATGATAAACTCATCCAGATAAAGTTATATGCTAAAGAATCTAGGATAGCCGAAACTCAAAAAATATCGTCAATGATTTAATAAATTTGGTAGCATAAGGTGATATTTTGATTGCCAGCCAGTTATTATAGGACGTATTAATCTGCTTACTATATCCATATAAAGCAACTTTGTCAGGAATCTCTTACAGAGCATCTCATCTTTGAAACCATAACCTCAAAATCGACTATAAAATATATTACAAATATCTCTATAACTGAGGAACTAAATGGGATCAGCTCCAGTGCGAAGTATTCGTGTGTTCATAAATTTCTGATATTAGTAAGTATGTAGTTTTTCACAAATTTGCCTAGAATATATAAAACGGATTAACGTGTTGAAAAAATGTTTGCTGGGCAAACATACGTACAACAACACACACTAACATTTATATGTATATGTCACTTAACCATGTGCGGGAGCAAATATCTTTCGATCTAACAATTTTCACAAAGCCTAAAAACATTTCAAGAAGCATTTGTGCTGGTCGCGAACCAGAACAGTGACGATGACATTTGTAACGATTGCAGCAAAATGTTAGGACAACACGACATGTACCAGCAACAGTATGTGCGTACAGTTATAGCAGCAGTGACTGCCTACAAATACATATATGTACATACATATTTACAACGCGCAATACAGGAAGCAACAACAGTAGTTGCAGTAAAGTAACCTCAAAGTGTTGTGGTGCAGAGACCCTGCACGAGCTGCTGCCACAATTGTTGCGTTGCTCTGCAGCTCACTGGCAGGTGATGCCAATCAGAGCTGAAGACAAAACCACAAAAGCAAAATATCCAGGTTTCTGCTACTCACAAGCTGCATAGTATATTTGTGTGAATATATGCATGAACTATGCATCTGTAATTGTGTGTGTGTGTGTGTGTGTATAAATGTGTTTGTATCAGCAATAACAAGTGCGTCCGCTCCTTTATGGGCCATACCTCTCATTTATACCACTTTCTGTGTATATGTATATGTTTGTACGCTTCTTATTTAATTTTATTTCATTGTAGTCTAGTTTCTTTTTTTTAATTTTGCTCAGTCGTATTTTAACGGCAACGCCGTAAAATTTTGTGCGCGAACAACAGTAATCACCACTACTGCTAGTATTTCCACACTACCCACACGTTTGTTGCTGCGCCGTGCACTGTCATGTTGCTGCAACATATCGATCTCCATATTGGTGTTTGTTTATGATTCGTTTGATGTTGTTGTTATTGTCGTATTTTTTTATTTTTACCATGCGCTGCTTAGTTAGTTATTTGTTGCTTGCTTACCTGCTGTTGGGATTTGTGTTATTTATGCATTTATTTGGTATTTCGCATTTTATTCTCAGACCGTTTGTAAGTAGTAACTACAACAACACACACTAGTTGATGTTTAATTTAATCTGCGACAATCTCACACACTTGTGCTGCGCCAACGTCTATGGCAACATGCAGTTTCGGCCATTTCATTCAATTTTCAATTGATATTTTGCGCTGTTAAAAGTTAATGGCTTCCTTTGGGTTTCATTAGCAGATTTACACGAGCTCTTTGAGTACGTCGAATGCTGTGAGTGTCGCTGCGTTTAAGTGGCGAACATGTGCGTTATGTATCGACATCTGGAATTATGATTTATTACTGTAGTTTTAACAGTAAATTAAGGAGTGTGTTGATTAAACGCTAAACTAATAAGAAATAATTTACTTATTTAAGACTAGCAACACCCGTTCAATTAATCCTAAGAGAAGTGGAAATCGTTTCTAATAAAATCAGTGATTACTTTAAAAGCTTAATTTAGTAATTGTACTGACAAATTTATAAAAAATATTAAATTGGTCGGAAAAATGGACGCAATCGTTTCAAAATTTGGCAGACATTTTTATAATAAATTTTTGATGTCGTCACAAAATATTTCCCACTTAAATATTATATAATACCACTTGCGAGATACCCTAGCGCTGTAAAATATATAGTCTATATAAAAAACTTTCGAATGATCCTTTAGCGCATTACCCATAATCAAAAGACAACACTTATGTACATGTTATTAACTCTATACAAATAAGCACCTTTCTTTAACATATTCTGCAGCAGCTGCAATTCTGCACATTTCAGAGTTTTTTCTGCATACAAATAAATGGCGAATATCCTCTTGCTAATCCTCAACTACTAATACACACCTACCTAATATATATTTATGTATGTTCTTGCTTCTTATTTGTATTTGAAATCATATTCTAAAGTTATTGTTTCCTCTTTGAATTATGCTTTCAGGCTAGAAACGCTTTGGCAAGAACACCTGCTCGCCACGGTGATGCACTACTCTTCAGTCCAGCTAGCTATTCGCCCATGTAAGTAAGCAATGCTATAAAGCATAACTATTGAATAAATATACATACATACATATGTTCATATGTAGTAAATGTTGTTGTTAACATGCTTTTATACCATATCGAATATTTTAGTGATTCTTTTGCAATACGTTCTATATGTATTTTTTATTAGACTGGATCGTTTTAATTTTATAGAAAAAGAAGACAAGAACTTTGGCCTAAAAATGTATTAAGTTTTTTTCTTATTATAATTTGCTATATTCAAAATTATAAAAAAATTACTATTCTTAGACCAAAATAACGGTTACATGATTATATTCTGCCATGGAATCTTTGTATATCATTTCTAATATGGTGTTGGTTAAAGATCATAGTTTCGGGAATCTGCTGCCCTAATATTCAGAGGTCGGATATTCATAGATACGAATCAATAGGAAAACATATTTTTTAAGCAGCAAGCTTTGATAAACGGAAAAGAAAAAAGGTTCACACGGGCGTTAAGAAAATATTAGGTTTGCTCTATAAGTAGAGAAAAAGACATCTGAAAAGCTTTTTTCTATTTTTAAATGGCACATTATTTACATTATAAGTTGATAAGACTGTAAATGGGTGCCAGTGGCGGATCCACCGGGGGGTCTTGTTTTTGGTGTTAAAACACCCCCTAAACTCAGAGAAAAATATATGTTTGTTGATATGGGTTTGGAATGGATTATTGATCAAAAAAATCACATCAAATTATAAGCAATAATAATAAGTTACAAGATTTTTGTTATTATTCATATAATTCGAACTTTCTCTACATTTGTACAAGCAGTATCGCTGAAGCTCAGTGATTAATTGAGGATTACACGGGCTCTCACATTTCATGTTATATTTTCCTTGGTTTTTGAAAGAATTCTTCTAGTATTTCGTCAACTGACAAATCAATATGCCTGTGAAAATTCATTGATGCTAGACCATTAAGCCTATTTTGACCTGTCGTATTTCGTAAATAGGTTTTAATTCTGTTTAAACTTGAAAAACTTCTTTCCGGTGATGCTATTGAAACAGGCAATAACGCCAATATGCGTAAAATCTTGAAAACATTCCCAAAAGACGCTTTGTTCACTGTTTCTAAAACTTCGAGAGCATTCCGAAAATGCTTGCCTGAAGTTCGCTGTTTCCACATTTTCACCCCCGCAAGAACCCTTTCATAAAAATAAAATATTTCTCGAGCTTTTTTAGCGTCAAATTCGTACTTTAGGAAAATTACAAAAAAAAAAAAAAACGTGTCCTATAATAACTGAATTTTCGCGAGGGAACTGCTATATTAAAAATACGTTGAGTAATAAAACTTTTCGTAAACCCCCTCCCCAAAAAATTTTCCTGGATCCGCCACTAATGGGTGCACAGTTTTACGTATAACATTAAGGTTCGTTATACTAATAGAAAGATATCTACTCTCGGTTGATGAGTATTGTTTTTAAAACTTCTACTTCCTGCAGTTGATTATTTCGATATCAATTGGTTGGCATTTCTTTTATAATAAACTGAGCCACCTTAATGCAACATATAAGTATGCAGATATGTATGTGTAACCACAAATAAATATGCAAAAGTAAACAAAAACAAACCATAATAGTAAATCTTAATAAGCGAGTGTCCAGAGGATATAGATTTATGAATAAAAATGCCAATTACAAGTGGAAACTAAAGGATGGTCAGCCAGAGATGAAGAAAACTCACTAACATAAAGTAAGCATCTGGTTGATAGTGAGGTATAAAATCCAATGGCATATATAAATATATATTTTTATACAATAATTTTTTTATAAATAGAAAACTTTCAAGACATTCCAAAAGAAAGTACCTCACTTCCGCTATTGGTGCTCTAAACTGAATTTTAATTGATGTTGCGTAGAAATCATTCATTGAATTGAGAACTGGAATTTGTATGTTCATGCATGCATAGTACGACGGAAATCTTGCTATAATGTTCAATATACTCTATATATATCATCGAAATAATATGGATCCATTATAAGTTTTGCTTGGATTTGATTATTTTAAAACATTGGCTATTATATTCCAGTGTATTTTAAATTTGTGAGCCGTTTCCCCAACTTTTATACAAGGCTGTTTTAACCCTTCAATGCCCTTTATTTTTCAATTGATAATCTTACGTAATTTTTTTTTTTAAATATATTTTCCAGTCTTCACCTACCTTTGCTCATAGGCATAGATATAGTTTTTCATTTGACTTTACAATAAATCTTGTTCTGCACTCACCTTTGTAACCGCATCAGCATTACAAATATGAAATCGAACTTCAATATCGACATCAAACACCTCGGGTTATCATGAAAAATATGCAATTGCAGAGAGCATTCGCAATATTTCATAAATCAATGAATGCATACATAAATCTGCATGTTCATTCATAAGCGTGTATGAGTGATTTCGTTGATACAAATTTCATGCATAACCATATACCCTGCCATGAAGTAAAAATAGAGCAAATTTAAAAATCAAACAGTATGAGTGTGTGAACGAACGGACTTGTTAGAATTGGTATCTTGAAAATGCAAATTACAAATGTAATTTTTTTATTCCATTAATATTACTATAATATTTTGTATTAAGAGAAGACTTGTTTTAGCAAGTTATCATTGTGAAAATAAAACAAATATATTATTTATAAAATAACTGCAAAACTATGTATAAATCATATAATTTTGACAGAAACATGCAAAGCAAACAGTTTTCTGAGTATTTTGTAGAGCATAATTTGTCCAGCGACAATCAAAGAGTTTTGTCTTCAGTATGTGAAGTTAATTAAAACATTGAAAAATTCTAGAATTCTAATTTTTCAATTAAAATAATTAGTATGTCATTTATTATATATATAAATGATATATACGAGGGCTGCTATATATATTTCTGGCCTAATAATGAAAATAGGAATATTTATCAACTAAAATGGTTTTTATTGTTTTTCAAAATATTCTCCATCAAGATTTATACACTTTTGCATGCGCTCAAACCAATATTCGAAGCACTTTTTTTGAGCCTTTTTTGAGCGATTGTCAAATTGTGCGGGATCCAACGAGAACAAACCTTTTTTACGGCCAGGTGTTTAATGCAATATCGAATGTATGCTGGTGGGAGAAATGCATAGGCATGCCTCTATCTGAAGGTATGTTACATGACGGTCTTGCATTATCAGTTCACGTACGGCATCGATGTTTTCTGGCACAACGGCTGTTTTTGGACGACCTTCGCGAAATTCGTCTTAGAGCGAGCGTCGGCCACGTTTGAATTCGTTGTACCAGTTTTTCACAGTGCTATAGGATGGTGCTTCATAGCCATACAAAGATTTTAGTTCATCGATGCACTCTTGTCGCGATAATCCACGTCGAAAGTTGAGAAAAATGAACGCACGAAAATGTTCACGAGTTAATTCCATTTTTTGGCCGAGATGAATTTTTTAATTCCCTGTAAATAAAACAATTCACGATTAAATGACAAAACGTTCTGAGTGATGTTATGCTAAAAAATGTCAAACTTTCCAATGGAAATGTGAGATTTCACCTGTCAACACTAAGTGTTGCCTAGACCAGAAAAATATATAGCAGCCCTCGTATAGTTCAAGCTTCAAAATGATTTCAAATTAATAATGTATTTGACTGCCTAATTTTGATATTTTCATACAAAACGTCGTCTACTGGGCCAATCTTCGGAATCGCATATTTCCATCCGAATTGCTACTCGACACTACATCAGATTGGACAGAGAAACAAATTTTTTCACTATTCAACCAATTGAACAATATTGGTAGGGTCCTAAAGTGTAATTTATGCAAGAAAAAAGATATTGAATTTTTGAAAATCTGAGGCCTAACACCTTAAATAACTTCGAACCGGTAATCTTAGGATGGTTCCAATGACACTTCTTAATTCATATAAATATTAGTATCAAGATAGTATATATATATATACATGATATAATCAAGTGTTCAATTTTTTCGCAGTGAGAGGAAGGATATAAATTTATACTCCGGTAACAGCTATCTGTCAGAGCTGGATAGATAGACAATACGAAATCTATACAAATCGAGATTCTAAACATTTATATATAATATAACATAACATATCATATAGCCCACGTTCAGTATTTATCGTGATATTTCCTGTATCGCGATATTTCTTGAACGTTTAGCATGCAATATTGATGGATCACGATCCTCAAATCACAAAATATTTAAATATTTTGAAATCAAGATAATGGATCGCGGATCGCGTGATAAATATTGAATTGGTGAATGACAATAGTGCCAAAATTTTAAAATCAACTATATTCCAATAAAATGAATTATAATAATTACAGTTGAATCTATGCCAGAGCTATGCTACTCATCTGCCAAAGGTTTTTTTGATAATGTCCAAATATTGGATGCATATAATGAATTACTGTGGGAGCAAAAACAAGAGCCAAACATGATTTTATTCGGTTTTCTTCCGGCATTCTATAAAAAAGTGTACAAAAAATAAACATATACATTTTTTAAATATTTTTTCTTGTGAAAACACAACTAGCATCGTATAAATATTGACGTAATATATATTGAACGTCTAGCAGTCGCGAAGTATTTACCCGCAATCCATCAATATTTAATAAAGATCGCGATTCAAATATCACGATAAATGTTGAAGGTGTAGCAGGCCCCAATAAAAACAACTCTCAGATGTCGAACAACTCTGACAATTGAAGAAAAATGTCAAAAGAACGGAAGAATGGCGTTGTTCGCTGTGCCTATCGGTCTACTTTTCTAGCGGCCCTTTTGAAAACACCTTTATTTATATATATTTGCTTATGGTGCTACAAACAAAGGATATAAGGAGATTTTTGAGTTAAAAAGTTCATATTTAAAATTAATTAAATCGGAAACTCTGCAAAAAGAAATCGAATAATTATTTTCAGCCAGTTAGCCGTGGTATACCATGTAATGAAAAATTTTGAAAGATATCAGTTCTTTAAAGTAGGTTACTATTTCAGCATATTACGCTTTATCGGTAATAAAATATAAAATAAAAATAAGTGCCTTTCCCTGAACAAATTCGTATTTTCGAGTTTTCGTTTTTCATATTTTTTTGTATTATTTTTCGCTGTTTCACTATTTTTCAATTTTATTTTTCGCTGTCCAAGTCGCAACTCACGCTTCTGGGAATTGCGAAAGATTACGCTGACGCTGCCTCCGTGGTGTAGCACAGATCGCCATCACCATCCAGCAGATTACGCCAAGCGGCCAACCACATCTTGACGCGCGCGCTCAGCCGCGTTCGGCACATAAGGCTATAATGTTTTATATGATTTTTGCATTCTGCATAATGTGATGCATCGTGCGGCGCTTGACGTTTGGCGCTTCTCATTCCGCAAACCCGCACCTACCGTCTACCTACTTACCCGCACACTGGAGCTCCTAAGCTTGTAAACTCATGCATATGCATCCCGGCGTGTGTATGAGTGTGTGTGTAAGGCGGCATGGCAGCGGCGTCTAACATTTGGTTATGCTTCTGGCATTTTGCTACAGGTCATAGTTACGTTAGAGTTTCTTTATTTCTCGGCTCCTTTTACGCTTACTCGTTGGCTATGCATTTTTAGCTTTGACTGTGTATTGTTTTTGTTGTTATTTAATTTTGCATCGAATACATTGGATTGCGAAAAAGAGTTCGTCGAATGGCCATTCGCGTTACTGGCAAGCGGCATTTGTGCAAAGCATTGCCTAGTTTACCGGACTTGCGGACAAATGGATGGACGGACGGACAGATCGGCAGGCCAGCTGACTCAATGACTGACTGAATGAGCTGGCGATGATGGCGTTGACTTGATGCATACGCTCGTGTGGGGTGATGAGTGCGGTCACCGGCGTTTGTCGATTTCCTAATTTTTCCTTCGCTTGCCTTATGCCGTGTCGCTGTCATTTCATGTGCCAATTTAGTTCTGTTTGGCTTATTTATACCAAGGCAGACATTTCTTCTGCCACACAAAAACCAGCGCAATCGCATACGTCATCCCTATTCATGTCTGTACATATACATACTGACGAGGGCGGTCCGATAAGTACTTCGCCTACAAAACATTAATGAAAATATTAGAAAAATCACAATTTATTTCATAACATAGTCTCCTCTTAGCTCTAGCACTTCTAAGCCCTCATAGTAGCGATAACTTCCTCATTCGACTTTCTGCTCGGTGTTTGAATTACGCAAGTTTGAAAACAGTAAAGTCGTACGAGCATTGATCTGAATAATACAGTGGATTGAGAAGCAGTTCGTAACCTATTTCGACCAATTCGACCGAGGATTTTAGACAGCGGTAGTGTGAGTCGGATGTCATGGTGGAAAAGCACTTTTCTTCACCATATGAAACCAGAGAGCTCTCTGACCGCCTTTCCTTTTCCTGGTGTAACAGTTTACGAATACCAGAGTATGGTGATCAGGCCTTTTCCAACCAATAGCACAGTTATCGCCAATTCGGAGCAGTTGAAATACTAAAATCCGGGAGAAGCCCACTGTTACGACAATTGCTTGGTCTTGCGACAGTAGTGGGTAACTACTTATTAAACCGCCCTCGTACATGCATATGTGAGTGGGGCACTTGCAAAGTACGAGTATGAAATTTTGCCTCGCAATTTGATTAAAGCGATACTGGCTATAATGTTGATAATAATGATCAAATTTTATGTCGTCTCCTTTGATTTCATTTTTGGGCAATAATTGAAGAAAACGGTGCCAGTGCTAGTAACTTTCCACCATTGCGCTGCATATTGTTTTCTTTTTTGCTGTTTTTGTTTGTGTTATTTTTAGTTTTTGAAAATTGTTGTTGACTTGTTGTTGCTTTGACTATATGGCTGACAGCGCACTTCTTGTTTGTTTGTTTGCCTTCGTCGATGACATTTTCTGCAACGTTATTCAATTAAAATGCACAGTTAATGAGTTTTCTGTCAGTATTTGAGACGCGACGCTGTCGAATGTGCAATTACAATTATGGAATTTGTTTTTGCTTTAGCCCAACCAATTACTCTCTAGTTTATGGATAATTTGATTTAAAGTTGCAAATACAAGATATGCATAGACAGAGGTTCATAGCATTTTTTCTTTGCCATATGCTATAGAAAATAGTGTATTTAGAAATAAAAATAATAATAACAGGAGCTGTATGTAATCTAAATTTTAATGGGATCATACAAGGGGTTTGTTGCAAAATAGTTAAGGCTGTAGTCTGCTTTACAGGCTTCAAAAAATCGATTTTTTTGTTTTGTTTTAAATCTCTTCCAAAACTATCCAAGAATATGTCTTTAAAATTCCAGAGGCCAATTCGACATATATTCGAAGCTGGAGCAGTTTTAGTGGCCGAGCGTCGGTAGACCGAGACCGTCAGGTAGACCGAGACCGGCGATAGCAAAAAGAATATATGTCCGAGCGAAAACAATCTAAGTGATCTAGCTTCAGTATTAAATTATCTTCTATTTGAACTAAAAAAGTTGGACAAAAGTATTATTTAAACTACTTGTTTTGCAACTTAAAGTCAATTTTTATTCTTAAAAAAGTGAATTTTTTTTCAAACTTCGATAAAATTTGGAATTTTATAACTTCTTCGGTATTTTTTTAGTTCATAAAGAAAAAAAACTTATAAAAATTAAAAAAAAATTTGGTTCGACAGTTTCAGATGCATCGCACGACCTCCATCACCGGCACCGATTTACAAGTGCAGACTCCAGGCGCTCCAGAAAAATACTTACAACTTTGAAAAAATTTCAATATTTTTTAATAATAAATATTGTTCTTTAAGCCTTAAATATATTAAATTATCGTCTTCAAATTCCGTTTACCGCAATAATTTCCTTCCCTTTCAAAAAGAAATTGCTGAAAAAACGCTTTTTTCGACTTCTAAAGCAGACTACTGCCTTAATCCGACGATATGTACTTTGTTTTCTATATCCTTCACATAATTAATTTTTATAGAGTTCTATAATTTAACTTTTAAATGGTTTTTACATTCGAAATCGTTTACCAACAAGCAATTGCACCAAATTTGAAAGAAAGCAAAATTCTGGCTAAGCTGAACTTCTAAAATACGGTAGATAAGGAATTCTGACAAATATAGTTTACCGTTGTGATAAAATAATAGTCTTCCATGTCAAAATAATATTTGCCAGAAATAATGGTTTCATTTTCAACATGTCTCCCAAAAAATTGTCGTTGGTTAACATTTACAAGCTTACTTTCAGCGATCAGATTTTTCCTAGATTATAGTCCGGTGTGAATATGTTTGGCGATTTCATATAACAGGAAAGCTGATATTGCATCGTTTTCTATGAGAAAGCGGCTTTAGAACTATCTGCATATGCAACCGTTAAAAGCGACGTAATATATTGTTATTGGTACGTTGAAAGGACAACATCTCGGAAAAATGTCCCACAAATCTAAGAAAATTGGCTTTCAATTAATTACCACCACCATATTCTCTGGACGAAAATTTATCCACAATGAAGTACCACTTCAGTTTCCTTTGAAGCAAAAGATAATCGTGAAATAAAAATTGTGTCCAAAATTGGACGATCGCTATAATCGATTCATCGACCTCGAAGGAAACTATATATATAGAATAAATTTTTTTTTTTTTTTTCAAAGAATATGTTTTTCTTTAGTCAGTCTGACTGATGGATTCATTCTTTTTAAGGGGGGAGCCTGCTTCAAAAAATCTATATTTTCAAGGATTTTTTTGGAAAGGAAAGAAATGTCTGATTGAAATGATTTAGGATTTATTCTTATATATTTGAAGAATCTTCTCAATTTTTTTTATTAATATACATTAGATATTCTTCAAGTTTGAAGAAATTTACGGAGGCGCCTCGAGTGTGCAATTTTTGTGTGTCGGGCAAGATGCAGGTCGCAATTTTCATCTGAAACAAAAAACAAAAGAAATTTTTAATTTTCAATAGTGTAATTCCTAGGTGACCAAGAAAATTCAACAAAAATTAAAAAAAAAATGCATTAAAAGAAATTACTTTTAAACGTTTAAAACCCGGATCAATGTTAACTTTCACCTAGAAGAGAATTTAATTCCAAATACAACGCATTTTGATTCGTTTCGATAGGACGTTTACTTTTTTTCCTATCTTGCCCGCCAATTTGAAAAAATCATAAAATTGGAAATCCGAGAAATCGCGTCTCGTTCGTTCACAAAAAATCGTAAATTTTTTCAACTTACCCTATTAAGATGCTAATCCGCGATTCTGCTCCATATAACTGTCCTTCGGACTCTTCAAAAAATTTTTGAAGCCTCTAAAGTAGGCTCCCCCCCCTTGCAAACAAGAAGCAAATATTTTTGATTTATTAGATGTCTAAAAAATAAAAAAATAATACTTAAACGAAAATTGATAGACACAATATCAAGATACAACAATCGAGATAAAAAAGATCAAATTTTCAACTTCCTTCCTTTCGTCCATAAGGTCTCCGGTATTTTCTGTCAAAAGCACTCAAAAAATTTACCGGACGAAAGGGTTGTAATCTCTAGCTGTTGTTGTATCTATTTGGTATTGTTGTACATATGAACTTACATAAGAAATAAACTGTTTGAATCTAATTTATCATATATAGTTTTTAAGCATTTTTCATATAGTAAAAGTACTTATTTTTACATTTTTAATTTACCAAAAGAAAATATTGTAAAACTCAAATTTCCAACTTAAAATAAGCTTTAACCCAACCACGAATATTCTCTCACGTATGTTGCCTGATATAGTTTGCAAAAAAGAGAGCTACGCCGTCGTGTTAGTTACAAATGTACCTGCCATTAATGTTCACCTGCATTGTATATGTATGTCTATCATATGTATGCAGCTAATCTTCAATCCTTGTTCGCCAGCCACTATGCCAATGAGCAAATAAATTGTTATTTTACCACCTTTATCCGTTAAATTCAAACACCCACTACGATTATAGCGGTAATCTTGTGTTGTTCATTACCCACTGATATCGCGAACACACACATATACACACTGATCTAATGTATTTGAATGTTTTTCCCCAACAGCGCTGGCACACCACGCACCCATAGTGCCATAGCCGGCTCCGGCAAGATAGTTTACACATTTGGCAATCCTACGCTTATCGGCACCGCCAAATGGGCATCCACACAGCAAGCGAAAATCCAAATTAAACAATTACTGTGCCACAACGGTGCCACGCTCGATGAGCCCAAATCCAATTATATGTACGACTGTTTGCGCGAGAAGTGCGATATCGCGGCTGATCGCATTTTTCACATTGGCAAAGAGTTGTGTAAGAAGGTGTTTGGCGCGAACGCGGACGATTATGAGCTGAGTCAAGTGGACCAACATTCGCAGGTGGGTGGTAGAGTGTGAAAGAGAGTGGGCGTACGCTACAGAGTGTACGTGCACCGTTAGTTCCCGTTGTTCACTATAGTCTAGTGTTGCTAAACATGACTTTTTTTTGACACATACAGGAATTAACAAAAACAATTGGCACAATCTGCTGTGATCACGACGGTCCCTTGGATCCTTCTTCGACTATGTTAGCCGGTACTGATGAGGCGCGTTGCTTAACGGTACGCCTGAACTTCTCGAAAGCTAAATCGGTTGCCGTTTTTCCTGGTCAAATTGCGATCATGTCGGGGAAAAATCCCAAAGGTGACACATTCATTGTGGACGAAGTGTTAGCCGAGCGGCAACTTAGCCCGCCTACAGCGCCAAAACTTACAGACCCATTGAGTTTTGTCATCGTTGCCGGTCCGTACACACATGACGATGATCTTGTCTATGAACCGTTGCATGATTTGATTGCCTACTTGAAAGAGCACAAACCGGATGTGCTGGTTTTAACTGGACCATTTCTGGATGCCGAACACAGATTAATTAGCGAAAATGTTACGCTGGCCGAATCGTTTGAATCGTTCTTTGAGAAAATGATTACAAGCATTGTGGATGCTATTGGGTGAGTAATGGAATGCTTATGTAATTTTTTTATTTAATTAAATGTTAGCAAAAAAACTGTACATTTTTTTGCATTGGTTAGTCGGTAACTCGTCTTTAAGTGAGTTTCTAGTTTATTCAAAGATTATATTACACAAATTCAACCAGCTAAGAACCTATCACAGAAAGAGACTGAGTTACTTTATCCGATGTAAAATTTGCTATTTCACTATAGGTAGTTAAATTACCTAGTTTGGAATAAAAATTCTGATAATAGAATATGCTTTTATACCAACTTGGGACAACCAAGAATAGGGATATAAATAGATCAGTAGTGAAGATTCAAAAGAAGTAATCCTCGCTTGAATAAACTCTGTTAAGGAAATAGGGGTTTACGGATACAAACGCAGTCATGGATCTACGTAATCGAAACGAACCCAATTTTTACCCGGTCAAGGGCTTTCAGCTCGACAATTCATTTAGGACATTTTTTCAGCCGCTATAACAACAACACTAACGCAATCATTGTAGTGCAAAATATCCATCAGAGAGACGAAATTACCACAATGCTTAGTTTCAAAGAATGGGTGTTATCACATCTATCCCTCCTTATCTTTCATCCCATCTATTCGAACTATCTCTACAATGCCCAGTTTAGTTGGCAATATTCTGGCTTCAAAGATTGAACAGTGACCGTTGGTATAAAAATCACCGAAATCGGACAATTACATTTCAAGACCTCAGATATCGAACATGAGGACCCCGAAGTTTGCGGCTAATTTTTTATAGAAAATATCAGTAAATCTCTCAGATATTCTAAAGTAATTCAAAGGAAACGTCTTCCTTCTAACAATTTGCGTCTGTGCCAAAAACGAACACAATCAGGCAGATATTTCCTCTAGCCCCCATATATCTCGTATGCAGATTTTCAATCTTTTGGTGGACTTTATACCGTATAGATCGGTTAATGAGATATCTTAGCAAAATTAAGTGATCGTAAAATCATAGACGTATTATAGCTGGTATCAAAAATTGTTGGAATCGGTCCAGGAACTACCCCTGCTCCCATATATATGTATTATATACATACAATGATTTTTGTTTTCTGGTGGACTTTATTCCGAATATGTAGGTCAAATTGTGTGCTCTCTTAATAAAAATAAATAAATAAGTATTAAATGTTCGGTTACACCCGAACTTAGCGCTTCCTTACTTGTTTATGTTATTTTGCTTAAAAATATTATATTGTAATATCGTATTAAATTATCACATTTGTTTAATCTGTACATTCATTTTCAACAGAAATTCGACAAAAATTTTGATTGTCACTTCACATAAGGACGCCAACGCCGATCCTGTCTACCCCACAATGTCCGTACCTTTGCGAAAAACATATCCAAATGTACATGTCTTACCCGATCCATCGATGATTGATTTAAATGGCATTGTTGTGGGCATGACCTCCACGGACATAATGCAACATATAATTTCGAATGAGCTGACTTTGTAAGTCACATTAACTTCATACTTTACTAAGCATACAGATTAAATTATATTTCCTTACAGCAATGCGGGCGATAAAGTGAAGCGCGTCGTCAATCATCTGTTCAATCAAGGCTCCTTTTACCCACTACATCCGCCCGCCTGCGATGAGATCAGCTTTGACAGCTACTTGGCGGCGAGATATGCCAAAATTGAACAAATACCAAACATACTCATATTGCCGAGCGACCAAAAATGTTTCATAAGGGTAAATTTAAAACAACAAATTTATTGTAAATGCGTGTTCTGAAGAATTTTCTTTACTACAGGTGGTAAACGGCTGCTTGGCTATAAACCCCGGACGTTTGGCCGACCACAACGGTGGCACATTCGCGCGTTTCGTTATTACGCCACCGACAAATAAAGAGGAGACCAACATTTGCAATTTTGTGGCCTGTCAAATACGCAAGGTTTGAGCGCGTTTTTATTCGCGACCTCCTAACTGTACAATGTTTTTTCTTAAGTAAAAAATGCATATATATTTTTTCATATATAATTTGTTGTAATACAAAACAGCAATGTTCATGAAAAATGTTTGTTTAACCATAAATAAAACATGCACATTCCTCATTATCGCTTCAATATTTGCTTATATTAAATTTATTATAATTTAACAGCAGTTGTTTTTTTAATTTCCAAAGGCACTTGGAAAGTATTTTTTCTCATCTTCGACGATTTCCTCCAGAATATCATCGATCTCCGTGTTAGGATAGCGTTCCACCCAGGACTTGATGTAGCCTTCGTGTGTGGCATCATACGTTTTCAGTTTCACTTTCTCACTCTCCACATCGGTATTGGCTTGCACCAAGATGATACGTGGTTTCTTATGCGCCAAACAAATGTCACGCCACTTCGCCCATGGATGCGAGCCGCCTTCACTGACCTCCGAGTAGTGTTCATACATTTCACTTGCCGCTGCGATGTCGGCAGTCGATTTGTAAACTTGCAGTTTCTTTAAAAACTCTTCGATAGCCTTCCTGCCGACTGTTTGGATCTTTGTGCGATCCACGGTGAGACGTAAATTTTTGCCATCTTCTGTCTCCTCGACGCTGACAAAGCCCTCACCCGCCTCCAAAAGCACCTTCATAATAACAAAACGTGCGCGTGAATGTGCTTGCATCCATTGTTTCGATTGTGGATTGTACATTTCCAAAGCAACTCCCATGCCATTCCAAATCAAACTCAACCAATTGATGTAGATGATTTTCTCCTGCTCAACAGGATCCTTGAAACCGAAAATCTCCAAGATATCTGCTTGTAGTGAAAGGTACAAACCGACGGCTTCGGCGCGGCATTCCTCGTAGGAAGAGCCGATCGCACCGAATTTCGTATCGTATGTTTCACCAGGTAAGTACCAGGTTTTGATGGGCTCACCAGTAATTAGATTTTTCGTGCTGTCTTTGTCAAAATTGAATTTGCCATTCTCGTCTATGCGGAAGAGTTTACCGCTACCATGACCGAGCAGCTCATGCAAACCAACTTGCACCTGTCGAGGAGAAGCGTTTAAATGAAATAACTTTTTTTAAGCAAATCCAGAAAGCATACCTCGAAAGACTTCACTTTGTATTCCTTCATTAGCTCCTGATCTTCATCAGAGAGGAATGGAATGGGGTCTTTACGGTTGATATTGGCCAAAACGTTGCCAAGAGATACATTTTTAAAACCTTCATCCTGGCGGATTTCGTCGTCTAAAGAATAAAAGTGAAACCGCAAAATTAAAAAAAAATGTTAAATGCTTTTTTCAACTAGAAATACGTACAATTTGGAATATTAATCCCTGCTGGTACTCCACTACCCGCAAACGTTAGCACATCCAATGAAGTGAAATCAGGTTTCAAATAGGTGTCCTTCTCATAAGCTTCAGTCCAAGGCAAATATTCCAACAGCTTTTCAGCACGTGCTACCAATTCAGCGAACTTCGCAGAGCTTTCCTTGTTGACCATTGCTACAAAGCCTTCGAATTCTGCGCGTCCCCCAGCTGGATCACGATATGTTTCAATGAAACCAATATAGGTTTCAATAACGGGTCCCTTATCCTTAATCCACCATCTGCAAAAGATAAGCATTCATTTATTTGCTTCGTGTCAAATATAATTCGTTTAAAGTGTATACCTAGAGCCATCCTTATGATCTGCTAATGAGCCCTCTTGGAAGGATTTTATATAATGTTCAATCATTTTCTGTTCATTTTCATTTGCGGCATACTTTTTCGCTTTCTCTAGATTTTTATTGACGCGCTGTAACAGCTTCTGATAGTCACCGCGTGTCACACGAAAACTATTGCCGTTATAACTCTCCAAGGGCAAAGTAATGCCATCCTTCTCGGAATTATCCACGGAACCCAGCTTAATGTCGTAAATAGTTTGCCCATCTTCGACTACTTTAAATGTACGACACATATAGGGCTCAATGCGTTTCGATGTTAGCCACTCATTGACAATTTCGGAATCTTCTTTCGTACAGTTATCTGACCAGTACGTTGTTATGCCATTGGGTGCAAAACCCAAAACCTCATCGCGCGGTTTCAACGCGTAGATGAGTGGAGCTGCCTTTTCATAGGCAGCAGGTACACGCTTATCATTTGCATAGGCAGCTGATGAACGAACAATCGCCTCGAACTTTTTCTCGTCCAAATTCGGAATGATTTTGCTATCGCCCATACCTTTGTAGTTGCCGGAATTTGCAAAAATACCACAAGCATAAACTAAGAATGCCTGAAATTAATGAATAATTTTGTTACCATCAATATTTTATAACAACTCGCATACTCATATAACGGTAATTTTAAAGTTAAGAAAGTATCAAAAGTTGACTTACGGTGAACTCATCTTCGGTAATGCCATTAGCCAAAACCTTTGCTTTCAGTTCCTCCAATGGTTCGGCAACAAAAATGCGGTGAAGAAATGAGAAAATTAACGGTGCTTCCGGACTGGATTGTATCAGAGCTATGAGACCACCGTCCCATGAAGCTTTACTAAAGTAGTGAGCGTAGAGCTTTTCCTTCTCAGTTAAGCCCTCAAATGCATTTTTGCACGCCAAATCAGCAATCGGTTGCGTATTGGGCAAAACAAAATGTGCTGCATTGGCGGAAGACATGGTGCGTATAATTGATGTGTTGCTACTGAAATAAGAAATTAAGAAATTTTTATAAACAAGAATTATTGAATGAATTGATTGTGAATACCTTAAATTAAATTTATTTGTACTAAAGTTTGATGTATGAGTCAATAGTAAACTACTAAGTTTTCGAGCGTTCCCTGAATTTCCCACATCACCCAAGTTTCTGCTAGGCACAGATAGCTGAGTACCGATCCTGCGAATTGTCTTGTATGTCAGTAAAGTTCTTCTAACGCTAAGCATTTTTGAGCTTGTGAGTGTCTAATAATTTCAAAACTTATTACTGAAAATAAATGGGTGGATTAAAAAAAATCAATTACACGTCGCACTATTGGAAAACATTTGTTGTATTGTACTTACATTTGTACGCGTTTTACAAAATTTTGTATAGCTAATTGGGATTTGTGGAAAATTTTTAAGAGAGCATAAACTGAAATTATCGAAAAGTTTATGTTAGCAGTTATGAAAATATTATTCCATTAAAGTTGGTTTGGATTTTTGTTGAATTTGAATTGAATGCGATTAACACAGTTATACAAAAAATATGTCAAATCAGTAAAATAATTAAATACTATGTTGGATGTTTCTAAGCATCTTTGAAAAACTTTTATTTTATGTATTTGTAAAATATATACGTTAATAAAACTTTATTTTAGTCGTGTTATAACAAAGAAAGTGTGAGAATAGTAACAGTGAATTAGTTTATCTTTTGTTATCAGTGTTTTCGCTTGTTGAAATAAAGTCTATAGCCAAGTATATCTAGTTATTTACAATTCAACAAAGTGCTATCAAGAAATTTCATATTAAAGATGTACATATGTAGGTAATATATTATCGCATTTTGAATTGCAAAATATTGCATTGTTTTTTAATTTTTTGTAAATATTTGTATGCACTTCGTTAAAACAGGAGTGGAGTGGAAACCTTCAAAGTTGTAGATATGATAATTATGGGGTGTAATTTAAAGGAGGTTCTCCTGAGATATAATATGTATATAGTTTATTGCTGTTGTAGAATAATAATTGTTAGATATTTTTTAGTAAAGTTCATAATCTAAATAACCAACACTTCACTAAATTGTTCCTATATATTTATGTATTATATTTCGGGGATTTTTTATCTAAATTACAGGCTTAAAACATATCTATATATGTATATTATTAAATAGCTGTGATAAAGTTAAATACAAACGGGTGTTACCTCAACTACCTTTACTTTTGTATAGTTCTTAATTTCGATATTATAAGAGGTTAAAAATGCATATATTATATACATATGTATATAATAAGTAGATGTTGTGAGTTGCATTTCTGCGTTCAATAAGTGCCACGCGATACACATTACCGGCTAAATTAACTAATTGAAATATATGCATATGTGTTTATTCTTTACACAAATTAACACATTAAGAAGTTAAAATCTGTTTTCCACATTGTAAAATCAAAATATCGAAAAAATATATTATAGGAATAAGCTCTAATTGATCTATGCATAAATATTTTTATTTCAGCTTATAACAGCATTTACCTTGGTAAAAATTATCAAAAAAGCTTAGCAATGTTCCTTTAAATTTAAATTCGCGTTTTATAATTATATATTCAATTCCACAAATACTCAATCGAATAATAAAACAATGAGCGCGGTGACTCGGAATTTTGCAATGAAGTGTAAACAGCTGATTCAACTAATGTTAGAGTTGCCATGTTGCAACAATATGTATAACAGTTTTACTCTTAATAACAAAAACAGCTTCACAGTACAGTATATTTAAAAATACTATTTATTCAAATATTTCTAAACAATTACATACCATTTCGATGTTCAGTTAGTATTGATATAAATATTAATGACACACTAATATAAATAATTAAAGTTTTTATTTATTTATAATTCATTACATGCATAACCTACCTAATCTATAGCACAAATTAAATTCATAGTGAAATCACAATTCATTTACAACATTTAAACATAAAAGCACAATATGGTTCATTCAATTACTACAATAAAATAATAGTTTATAAAGTAAGAATTGTTAATTGCAAAGAGGCATTTTGCGACATCATTAAATATTATTAAGCATATTACATTTATAGGTGTATTTATCACAGAAATTTTCTGTATTTCTATTGCAACTGTTCCATGGCTCTTAGTGCAGACTCTTCATCAATGTCTGGAATTATGGATTCAAACATACTTTTTGGAAACGCAACATTTCCAATCATAACCACTTCGTTCGGATCTAATGACGGTTCTAAACTATCAATTATATCATTGTTTACAGATGGCATACTCATAAGAGTTGGAGTTACAGTGGGTATACCACTCATAATTGCTGCATTATTGGCATGCTGTTGCTGAACTACTACTTGAGCTGCAGCCGCAGCTGCCGCTGCTTCCAACTGTAATTTTTGCATTTGCATCATTAGACGAGCATTCGCATCCAAGTGGGAATGTCTAGCTCTTATATGCTTGTCACGATCGCCGCGTTGACGGAAGTTCTTTGTACAAAACAGACAACCAAATGGTTTTTCACCAGTATGGATGCGCTGGTGGTTCTTAAGCGCATCTGCGCGATAAAAACGTTTACCACACTCTTCACATTCATAACGTCGCTCGCCACGATGTATAAGACGATGTTGGTAGAAAACGGAGCCAGTTAAGAAACGTTTGCCACACACCAAACAATGATAAGGACGTTCACCAGTATGACATTTACGTATGTGGTCATTCAAGTCGGGGCGAATGGTAAATTTACGTGTACAACCGGGTTCCTTACAAGCAAAGGGTTTAACCCCTGTAAAGAATATGGATTTTTATTGAACGCGGTACATTCATGATTACTTATAACACAATTACCTTGATGAAAACGCAAATGCTGCCATAAGTGACTGGATTGGGTATACGATTTCCCACACATATCACATAAGTATTGACGCGTTTTGCTGGATGAGCCTGTTCCATCTTTATCGCGTTTATACTTCTTGTAATGTTTATCTTCATAATGGGCCACACACTCCTGCGCAAACTCAAATACAACATCGCAATACTCACACGGTAACTGCAGTACACCGAGACATTTATTCAAACGGGGAAAGAAATGATACGCTGTATATCTGTAATAAATAATAATTTTCAATGAAAAGTTATATATTGGATTTAGTATTTACCTATGCTCATGCAACTGATCAAGGGATTGAAACTTATTCTCGCAAACATTACAAACAAAATAGCGTTGTGTAGAGGCTTGATGCACCTTAAGATTCTCTCGCATAAATACACACTCGGCTTGCCAATGCGCACATATTTCTTTCGACGTGCGCATATGAATATCACAAGAGAAGCATTCAAAACGTCGTTCAGGTAAATGGCAAGCCGAATGTACAAATAAATAGGATACTTCTGAGAAAACAAAGTCACAAAACTCGCACTGCAAAATACAGCTTAAAATAACCATTTTGAGGTAAACTGGTGGTTTATCGCCATGTACTATTAGCGGCCCCGTACAGTTATTAGTCTGAAAAATATATAATTTATAGAATATATATATAATATTTTTATTTATACTTTATTTTGTTTTATTTAAATTATTTACCTCCATCTTCAAAAAATTCATCGCATCGTCCACGAATGATTCGTAGGGAATTTCAGCACAATTATCGAATTCCTTTTCTTCCTGCATACTTCCGGGAAAATGAGAACATAAATGTTTGAAAGCAGCAAAGGGCTCAAAGAACACTCTTCCACAGAGAGTACACTTAATGACAACTCGCAGTCCATTAACGCTCTGTAAGGAGCTGCCTTGTGAAGTAGCCGTTTTACCGCCCGAAGAAGCGCCAGGTGTTGGTATAAGATCCATTGCATGTTTCTCCATATGCCGCAACAGACCTGATGCATGCACGAATTTACGTTCGCATAGTGTACACTCATGAGGTCCATCTTGCTTTTTGGAGGCGTTATTCGATGAATTCGAGCCTGTCGATGTGTTTGATGTATTACCTAAAGTACTACTGGAATTACTTGTATTGTTATTTATTGATGCGTTAACGTCATATTTAAGTTCATCTTTCAAGAATCTGCGAATGCGTATTTGATTTTCACGTAATAATCGAATGCATGCAGGTTCCGGTGGTAATATTGGTTCTTCCTTAATTGGTTTGTTAATAGGAGTTGAGGCAGCTGGGGGAATGATAAGGTTATGGTGTTCATCGTAATCACAAATATGAGATTGAAAAGATATAATGTCAAAGAGACAGTTGCAATTAGAACACTTCACAATTCGATAAGCCGATGTTGGAACCTCAGGTGGAATATATAGTTTAGTATCTGAAGAAGAGATTTTAAATAATTTAATATTATCTGTGTATCTTCCTAGATTGTGATTATTTCCATATACTATATGCGCACACATACCAAGTGGACTACTTTGTGGTTGCGACTCCAGGAATTTCAACAGTTTCAATTCTTCTTCTGTTGCATCAAATGACGCCGTTGTTTGTTTCACTGTTTCATTAACCATTACTGTTGTCTCAGGAATTGGTGTGGCAAATGGTGTTAATGGAACTGTTCCGACCAAGTCGAGAAATGCTGGCTCGGTGCCTCTGCCAGAAATATTACTTAAATCGAGTACATCATTTATATCGAATGGATTAATGTTTGTTGGTGTTGGTAACTTGAAAACCGAATCATAGTTTTCCAATCTTGACTTGGTTAAATCTTGTGGTTCATCTTCAGATATGCAACTTAGACTTCCGGAAGGAAATACAAATGTTGCCGATGAATCTACAACGGACTTTTCTCTGTAGTCTGAATTAAATTCTTTTAATTGTGCGAACAATTGCTCCGACAGCCAAGCATCGGAATTCGTGAACTCTTCTTCACTTGTATTCATCATATTGAATTTATTTCAGATTTTAACTGATTAAAATATATTCAAAGTTTTCTTGGCTGGACGATGCTTTAAGATATATTGTTTTTTCAAAAAAAAAAAATATGGCGTCTTGACAAATTTAGCCAGCCTACTATTGAGATGTTATTTGATAAAGTTTCTTTTGAGTTAACCAAAATGAAATAGTGTTAATAATTTATATAAATAAAAATGAAAAGTATTTTATGTGCACTTAAGTACGCTGTATAAATATTTCCAATTATTACAACTTTTAGATATCTTAGCTAAACCAAAATGATCAATGCTATTTTAAGTGTTTAAAAGTTTTGTGCAACTTTGTTTAAAATCTGAATTATTTATTTTTATAAAAATATTTCTTGTGAAATTAAATTAGATATTTTATCTAGATTTATTTAACCTATAACATATATACGAAAAAGAGAAATAATTTAGTAAAATATCTTCGTATATACAACTTATAAAAAACAGGAATGGTTGGAAAATTTATAATGTTATTTTGTACAAAATCTATTTCTAAAAAAGTTCTGCCAATTGAATTAAAAATGGATTTTGGAAACATAGCATTATGACGAAGAACACACAAGGAAATAAAAATACCTACCAAGTAGGAATTAGTCTTATACTATCCAATAAGAAAGTATTCGTATAAATGGATCTACCATTCCGCTAAGTTCGTAAATTACATACCTTTGCATTAATAATTATTTTGCATTCAAATACAAGCATTTTTTTATTATTCTCCTAAATACATAAACTTAATAGATGCATATCTCTCATTTTTTCCAACAGGGTTTCGTGAAGTACTTTATTTGTTTATATTACAATCAAAACCAATTGGGTTGCAAATGTGTTTTTAAGCCGAAACAGCAAAATAAATAAATGAGCTTTACGTGTAAATTGATTGAACATTACACTGCAATTTAACTACAACACATTCTATTCGCAGTCTTCCATCGTTGTAGTTGTAGTTCTATACTGAAGTAGAATCACTCAACGTGTAGGTACTATAGTATACGCGAAACCTGACAGTTTTAGTTAATTAACCTTGTTGGTTCACTTTGGTGCTTTATTTCAGTGGGCAAGAATTTTGTTTAGTATTTGTGAATGTCATTTCAGGCTGAACAGTGCAAATCTTAAACAATTGTTAACGATTCAGTCTGTTATAAAGATAAGTACTTCAGCAATCTTATCTATACATAGTGCACAATCACTATCGTCAATATCTGTAAAGATAACCTTACATATTGCAATCCTTTCGTAGTTTCATTGCATTTGGAAGTGTTCCTGTGAAAAATAGCACGTGCATTATGCAACGCATAGCTGTCATTGGTGGTACCGGTATGACCGGTGAATGTGTAGTTGATTACGCTTTGCAAAAGGGTAAGTTTTGTAAGCCGGTTTGTTTACATAATTGAAATAATTTTTTTTTTGTGATTTTAGGATTAAAGGTACGTCTTTTATATCGCAGTGAGAAGACTCTTCAAGAACGCTTTAAGGACAAAGTAGAATTAGTTAAAGGCGATGCCTTAAATTTAGAAGACTGTAAACAAGTTATTGACGGCGTTGATGGAGTTTGTATAATTTTAGGAACACGTAATAAGTTAGAGGCTACCACAGAATTATCTAGTGGAACCAAAAACTTGATTGCAGCTATGAAAGAAAAAAATGTACCACGTTTCTCCATTGTCATGTCATCATTTTTATTCCGTCCACTCACTGAAGTTCCTGGAGTATTTCATAAACTAAACGAGGAGCACAAACGTATGCTGGACCTAACAAAGGAATCCGGTTTAGAATATGTGGCTATATTGCCACCACACATATCCGATGAACCCTCATCCGATTATACTGTGTTACATGATGACGCACCTGGTCGAGCTATTTCTAAATATGATTTAGCAAAATTCGTTGTGGATTCGTTGGAACAAGATGAACACATTGGCAAAGTTTGTGGAGTAGCAAAGAAAATAGCTCAGTAAAACAAAAGCTCTCATTGTCAGCCTATATAATGATGTGTCTGTTTAATTATTCATTATTATGCAAACCCGCCGCACAAAAGCAATTATCATACACATATGTACACACATACATATTAATGGTTGTATATTAAAATTGTTATGGATTTATGGTAAAACACTAATTTAATATTACTAATGCAAAATTTCCAATATGTTCAAAGCGCAGCTATATTGAGTTAAATAAAATACATTCAACTAAAAAGCTTCCTTATTTGGCCCACCACATTATTATTTCCCCGATATGCGATAATTACCATACGTTTTTGCATTCTATCTTTTTCGCACATTTATTTTTTGTTAAATTCCTTTGATACGTTATAAAAAAATAATAAATTATATAATTTTAGGTAATAATTTTTTACATTTTTATTTTCTTTTCTGGCGGAGGCTTCATATCGACACCCTCGACTTTTGGCTCAATACCACCTTGCATCGTATTAGGTGAGGGACTTGCTTCTGAAGGAACAGCACCATTATTAGAGGTAGTTGGGTTTCCAGCAACATTATTTGCCTCATTTGCATTTGCTTCTGTTGCGGTGTTCTGTAACTGATTCTGTTGTAACTGCTGTTGTTGCATTTGTTGTTGATGTATTATTGGTGGTATTGGAGGTGGAAATTTGCGCAATAACTCCGCTAAAAGCATATCAACTCGTTGCTTTTGAAAAATTGTGCCACTGTCGTCTTTGTTCGATGAGGGATCCTTTTTATTACCTTTGGATTTATCTGAAACTGTAAGATACATAGTGTCGTATATTTGCAAGAATTTGTGAAAATAGCAAATTCAAATACTAACGCGCTTTATTGGCAACAAAATCCCATGTGTAGCCTTTGTTTGGATGATAACGAGAATAGCTGCTCGCTTCTTCGAAAGCTGATTGCAAATTTGTAACAGTAGCTAACTAAGATTTACTTCATTATTAATTGTTCATTTTTAAATTTATTAGTTCATACTATTCTTGAATTGATCACGCTTGCAAGATCAGGTGCTTTATAAACCATACCACCTATAATGTAGTAATCTGCCATTGGTGTCGCCTCAGTCGGACTGTGTCGATGTTGTTTTCGTATTACATATAATATAGGTTCGGCAACGTGCAAGAGTATATACTCTACGCCTACCATATTACTACAAAAATCCATATTAAGTGTAAGTAAATATATTATAATTTAAATTGTTTGAAATATCTTACTTGAGGTGTTCCAGACTCAAACGTTGCATACGAATTGTTTCATTATTGCAAACCCTGTCGTAGAAGGGATTCGATTTGCGACAAAAATAATCCATGACAGTGGCTGGACTAAGCGACGCCATCATTTGCGTATCGTGCCATGATACCCATAACTGATTCTCTTGGGCAATGGGCTGTGGTAACTGTCGTCCCGGCAGCATTTTTAAATTCTATTTAGCGCTTTCTCAAATAGTTTTTGTTTTTTGCCGGTTGTATCTTTGCTTTATTATCTCTTCTTCCTGAATAGCTAATTGCACCGCTTCAGGGGCAAATTGGTGAACTTGAACGACAAGTGTCACTTCCTTTTCTTTCTATTTGCACAGATGCAAATTGTTTATGTTTTATTTTTAGTTTGTGTTGACTTATTTTTAATACAGATTTATTTATTGTTTGTTGTGTAATAAATCTTTGCAGTCGGTCAGTGAACGCTGGCACAAAACGTGAGGGCGTTATAGCAAATAAATCTATCAACAAGAACGCGACACGGATTCAGGTGAGTCACTTCGATATACTTTCACTTTTGGCATTGTTGTACGTCTCTTGTTTATTGTGATAAGCGTTCTCTTGTAATTTTTTATTTATAAACAAAATACAATCAAATACTGAAATTAACAAATTGAAAATTGTCAATAACAAATACGCGAGTTGCAAATGCACTTGAAAACATCTGTTAAGAGGGTTGCAATGTAAACAAAAATAGTGTAGTGAAAAGGAAAATATGTCTAAAACAAAGCAAAGAATCTTGAGGAAGGACTTAATAAATATATTTTTTGCACAAATACACAAAGTACACGAAATTAATTGCCCAAAAGTTATTTTTAAATAAATTTTATTGATTTCAATCTAATCCACATAAATGTGTTTATCGTGATCAGCCACACTGAACGTTGTTGAGGTCAGCGAAATATGCACTCAGTGTTGATGGATTTATTAAAACAATAGAACATATTTTTATTTTATTTTTTCATTTCATATTTTCAATAATTCTCTCTTATAAATAATATGTTAAATGCAGCATTATGAAATCGGATTATATTTATGCTTCCATATAATCGTAGAAAGCCTCTTTTATATCAAAAAGTATTCAATACCAAAGTTTGAAAGTCACTGGAATGACTCGTACATAATTTCATAGTTGCTTCACTGTATAGCACTTTCTTTCGGGTTTGCTTTTATGCTCCAAATTCATTTGATTTGACGAATCAGCAACTCAAAGGAAAATAAGAAAAACATTTTTGACACTTCACTCTCGTTTTTGCTCTTTATATTACTTTACATTCCTTTTGCAAAAATCTATTTATAAAAGTTTTGTTTTTTATTATTAATTTGGTGATTTGGCGCCAGCTGAAAAATATTTTTTCGGCAAACAATTTATGCTGATTTATTTAAATCAACATTATCGAACATTTCCAAAAAACATTGAATTAACATATCAACGAATATTATAGATAACGTATTGCTATATAATATATAAATTGTGAGAATATACATACATATATAAAATATTAAATAAAACCACTCCGAGAAACAGTGACAACATTAAATAAATAAAAGAAAAAAGCAATAGTTTGCCATCCACTCATTAATAACATAGGCATAGAGGCAGTACCAATTTGGGCAGTTCAATCAGTTCGTTCTTTACAGTCCGTCGTGGCGTTTCTAAAGAAGAGCAACAACGAAGAAATCACATTATGGTAAAAATCAATTTATTAATCAAAGTGTTTTACATTTTATGTTGGTAGTTAAAATTATAGTATTGTTGTGTATTGTTATTATAAATTATATGTTAATTTAAAAGAGGTCTGACATGCCAATTCCAAAAGTAAAAATGATTTTGATTTTGTTGACTCATTGCCAATTGAGTGTAGCATCTCCACCTGCTTTGCTATCAACTTATTGCTATCTTTATTATAATAATTTTCGAATCGAAGTAATCACTGATTATGTAATATATCGGTTTATCTTTTAAAGCTCCTTTGAATTGTTGGCTTGATCTTTATTCAAGGCGACTGAATAGCACCTTGAAATTCACGGACAACCGCCACATTTCATATACATATAAATAAAAATATGTGCAGAAAACATCAGAATATATTATTTTAGTATGAAATGGTTTTATTTTTGGAATCTTGAGTAAATATTACATACAGCATAGTTCATTGTTTAAAATGTTTATTTTGGCATTCAGCAAATTGAAATATGTGCATGTCTTAGTAGACATACTATTTAAAAATTCAAAAATGTATAGAGAATACAGATGTTTGTTTCATATGAAATGTGTACTATATTTCTTAATGAAACGTACATATGTGTAATGTGTCATTCCTCCAGGATTATTCCTTGTTACCAAATGTTCAACTTCGATTACCAAATGTTCGACGCCATTAATTCATTATTATTTGTCGTAAATGCGTTATTTATACCTGTATCACATTTCGTCCGCTTTTGATCTTACAAAAACTTTTAAATTTTCTGCTTAGAATTTTAGCAACGCTTTACTGCCTTCTACAGTGGTGGAAATAATCACATTATTTAATAGCGTCTCTATTTACACCACTATCAGACTATGCGCTTCATTAAGTCGGAACCATATTATGAGGTATCATTTACAACATATTTATTGCATGGTCTTTTATTTATATATATTTTTTACTTTTATTATATTATTTATCAAAACGATTTGTATAGTAGATGTAACAAATTTACTTCATTTCAGGGTCTTCCACCATTTAATGTGTCGGGTAGCCCCTTCAGCGTTGTTCCCATACACAACTATCCCGAGCTAATGAAGAAGACATGCGAGCTGATTAACTCTGAATGGCCGCGTAGTGAGACGGCTCGCATGCGATCGCTTGAAGCTTCCTGTGATACACTTCCCTGCAGCTTAGTTTTAACTACGGACGGGATGAATCGTGTTATAGCTCATTGTAAGTTAAGCCAAATACCGTCCAAAAAGATGGCCTGCTTTATTGAGTCGGTGGTGGTGGACAAAAGTTGTCGTGGACAAGGTTTTGGCAAATTAATTATGAAATTTGCGGAAGACTATTGTCGCATCGTATTGGATTTAAAAGCCATTTACTTATCAACCATCGATCAAGATGGTTTCTATGAACGTATCGGTTATGAGTACTGTGCGCCCATATCGATGTATGGGCCACGTCATTGCGAACTGCCTAGTTTGGAGAATGCCAAAAAGAAATACATGAAGAAAGTCTTATAGATATCAATGCCAGTATTTTTGCGCCAAACCAAAGGAATTGTGAACATTAATAATTGGGATATTGGCGAAATTACGAAGAGAATGGAGATCATTTCAAGAGGAGGCAATGTTTACACGCTTTACAGCTTTTAAAAAGTTAAAAAGATAATAATACACATACTATATATACATATATATTTAGAAATTACGCTATATCGAAGAAACGCACAAGCCTTTGACGATATTAACAAATTCAATTTGTTATGCTTAAAGGAAATGAACTACGGACTGTAATATAGAAATATTTAGTTGTTTAAAATAAGATATGAATAGGTGAATGTTGCGCCAACTCGGTGAACTATCAGCTGTCTCTTCGATTTTTTCGCTAATCTGCAGTTAAAACGCTTTGATATACTACAAATGATTCCATTAATATACATACTTACATTTTTATACTGATATTGATTTCTTAATATTGCTTTTTGATTGTATTTCTTTTGATAAAGGCTTCAGTTCAACTGCTTTGATATGCTAATAAAAAAGAGCTTTCGTAATGCTACATTTCAAAATTATTTTTTCTGGCACTCGCTAATTATATTTCTAATTAATTTATTTATTTTTTATCATTGTTAATCTGTTGTATATCTTTTAGTTTCTTCAATAAATATTTTTGTAAACAAACTCGCAGGATTTACTGATAATTAATTAAGCGCAGTCTTCTTGTAAACGTATCAAAGCAATTATTAAATATATTGAGAGCGAATCAGCTAATAAATATCACACGTTAAAATCTTCCAACAATACTTAAACATAGTGTATGTAGTTTATATATACAGTACATTCTTTTGTAGGCATTGTTTAAGAATGTAATTGTTAACACGCTTTGTAGATTTAGTAAAACATATTTATAATAAAATAAACTGTAAAGTTAAAGAAACACAACGCCACATACATATGTGTATATACATGACAACACAATGAGTTTATAAAACACGAGTTGATGATATTTGATAACAATAAATAAAATAGTATTAAATTAGATATATTTAAATATAAATATTTTCTATGGTATCTCTTCCTTCTCATGTATTGTTGGTAAGCAATTTAAGAAATCGGAACTACAAAAATCATTAAATAATATTCTGCGTTGATTTATCAAAATATCCGTAAATAATTTCTTGCTTACACACAACATCCCGATATTTGGGTCATTTGTCAATAAACAAAATGCAACAAAATATAGGCAATGAACCACTTACAGATCAAATACAACCAAAAATATATCGCCTGCAGAAGAGCAAGTAGGCCTGAAAATAGCACATACTCATTTCATTCAACAAGTTCAAGTTCGCGGCGACATCAACCACCAACCATTGCCGATATTATTTATAATGTAACCTACAAAGAGGTGTGTATGTGTGTGTATGTATGTTTGAGTTTCAGTTGGATGCCTTGCCACAAAGCAGACGACAGATACAAAAAGTACAAGAATATCTATTTAGATTTGGCGAAGCAGTTGGCGTAAGCACGACAAGACAATCAACAATTCAGATTAGAAATTTGGACGTTGATGAAATGGTTGTGTCTGGTTTATATTCATTCTCGCCAGCCTATTGCTGCAACAAACCAAATGATGCAACAGAAGTGCTGAAAATACTTACTTAGTTACATACATATATTAACGTAGCGCTGCTGAGATGTACACAGTACATATTTATGTTTGGATATATTTGTATATATGCTGCTGATGCTGTAGTGATACATCTGGCGTAGTTTCTGGCATGCTACATTAAGAGTAAAGCACTAATGTGTGCATACAGGAGTGTGTATGTTTTTGTAGATACGTGAAAAAATTTGCGGCACGTCTATTTTTTTTTGTTTATATGCATAAATTTGTGTATATTTGAATTTTGAAATTGTGCATTTACATTTTTGGCAATGACCACCAATTTCCCACCGGAAGGGAAAAATCACAAAAATTTCCGTATTCGCTTTTTTTTCATTTTGACAGTTTTGAACGCACGAGCACTAATAAAAAATCTGAATTTAGTGGAAAAAGGACCGCAAATTTAAAAATTTAATTGCTTTACGTAGCATTTGTCAATGAATTTATTGCTTATACGTAGGAGTGGAAGGAGGTAAAATATTAATAATTTTAAAATGCATAATTGCAGTTTTAAGAAAAAAAATATTAAAAAAAAAATATTAAATAAAAAAATTAAAAAATAGTATTAAATAATAAATATTAAAAAAAGAAATATTAAACAAAAATAGTATTAAAAAATAAATATTGAAAAAAAAATATATTTAAAAAAAATACTATTAAAAAAATATTAAAAATAAAATTTTATGAGACTAAATTTGATAAATAATCAATTTCATTATATTTTGAATCGTTGCCATGACTCAAAATTCTTTGGTGAATATTCCGCTAGTACAACAACAAATACTACTGAACTGTATTCGATTCGTACTTAAACTGTTCCAACGATTTATCAGAAAAATATGAAATCATGCCGCAAATATAAAGATGCTAGATAAATGAGTTGAGTATTTATTGATATGTATGTATTGAAAATTACAGTCAGATTAAATAAATTTAAAAATCTTCACGCCTTACAATACATATCAAAAGACAATTTCATAATGAAATTACATACAAAAATTTAGCTCTTACATGTGAAGATATGCACATAAACTAATGAAAATCATAAAATGGAGCAATCTTAATTGCGTGTGATATGATTATGTATAATTAAATTACTAATGAAAATCAAAAAATAAACGAATGGATTGAAGTTCTGATGGAAAAACTTCGTGGCGTCAAATACATAGCAATTGTTTGTAAAAAGGAACGCAAATTAACTACAGAAAAATTAACATAAAAAATAAATATCAAAATTGCATAAGGCATGTCCGAAAAAAGGGGGAAAAATGTCGCATTATTGGGCTTGTTTTGCAGCCGATGTATTGACGTTAGTGTTAGACTGAGTATGGTTCTCGTTGCCTTTTGGTGTTTCAGGATTTTTAAAGTGCACCGTCATATTATGCTGAATATGATCCATTATACATTTGAATGACATCTTACACATGTGGCATATAATGGCTTTATTTGGCGTACGATGTACACCAGCATGTGCCGTGGTTTTCTTTACCATTCTGGCGGTCGGCGGTGCCATCTCCGGCATTAAAACTTCCATAGCCGAAGCGGCAGTGTTCGCTATGATGGTAATCTCAGCAAGTGCTATAAAAATAGAAAACATAATGAAATTTCAATTCAGACTGTATTTCAATTTTTTGGTTTACCTTTTTTATCGTTTGTGGAATCTGTAGAGCTTACAGAAATGCTACTTAAATCTGAGTGAGAACGTTGTGGCGGTGCATTTGTAGTTGTATTTTGTGTTTGTGAGTTTATTTTAGCACCAGAAGCATTTGCATGGAAAAATGTAGGCAATTGGGCTTTTTCAACATGTTCCATTTCATGGAATTTCAACTTGCGCTTTTCATTAGGTGGTATTTTTGGACAATTTTCCAGCAGGTGAATGTGTAAAGCACGAAGTAGTACAAACTTTTTGTCGCAATATCTACACTTATTTGAATTATTTGATTGTGTAATTGATGAAGTTGAGCTCGAAGTGTTGGTGGTTTTCTTAACGAAAGCCGGCACACCATCACCTTCGTGAGAACGTTTATGCGCATCTAAAAGCGACTTTAGGCTAAATTTACAGCCACAAACTTTGCAAACGAATGTGCTTTCGAGTTTCCCAGTTGTACTTGGTCGAGATTTCGTATTCTGTGCAGATAATGGTGGAATGCTACCACTTTTAGCAATGTCGTTGCGCGATTTCTCTACAGGATAAAGTGACTTTCGATTGGATGGCGCGTATTTAGTAGATTCAGTGAGCGGCTTTGTCGTACATTTTGTGTTTACATCACGGGAGATGGTTTGTACCGTTCTACCTATTGGCAACATACTTTTGCGACTGTTGCTCGATACCCCTGTGGGGACGGTACTTTTTCTGTTTTGCTGTGTGTTGGGTAAAGCAGATCGTCGAGCTATTTTACGTGCGGGATCGTTTAATGTGGTTTTTACCAATACCGACATACGTTGAGTAAATGCAAAAGGACGTTTCTCACCTTGTGATGCTACACTAGATGGTAGCATTGAGGAGCGTCCTTTTGAATTATACGAGACTGACTTACGTGTATCGGTCAATGAAGCTGATTTAGTTTTATCCGTCACTGTGGTTGTGATTTCAGCAAATTTTAACACCTTATTCATCAGTTTTGGAATTTCATTTATCTCTTTTTCAATATTTGTTTTGGTAGCAAAATTGTTAATTGAATAACCATTGTTTACATTCATGGCAATTCTTGATGGACGATTGGCTAACAGATCAGGTTCGGATATAAGTTTCTTAGCCACTGATTTTCTTTTGTTTACATCTGAAACTATAAAATTAATTTGAATTTCTTTTAAAATGTATCAATAATTTTATATTAAAAAAATAATTATTTTTGTGTACCTTTAGTTTCTGCATCCCGTAGTTCTTGGTCAGTTATTGATTCCTTACTGCTAGCCTTTGGTGTTTTTTCTTCATCAATATTTGAGTCTTCTTTATGTTTACTTGCATTTATTTCGTCAATAGCTGGTGCTTTTTCCTCTACTATTGCTGGTAGTGAGGCTTCCATATTTTTATTTGAAATCGCAGTTACCTCTTTAAGGGGTAAAGCGTTTTCCTTGTCTGTGGCATTTTTAACTTTATTGTCATCCACTTCCATAAAAGCAAACTTTAGATCCACACATCTATCGGCACTAGAACCACGAACAACTTCAACACTACGCAATAACTGTTCCTTTGTAGGTGTCGAGCTCACAACATTGTACTCTTGTAAAATACGTTTTGGTACAGCAGAGAGTTGTGAACACGAGCCTACATCCTTATCCTTAACTGATTCAAGGTAGTTTAAATGGGAATCTAATGCTTCCAACGTGCTGTTTTGATGAATTTCCTGAGAATTTTCGACAGTTGCTTCCTCATGGTCCATGTTTGACAACATTGAAAGTTCACATGTAGTGGCTTCCAATGTTTTATAAGCCGCACTAGAAATGCTTGAATCAAACGACAAATACATGGATACTCCTGTAGTATTGGCTTCACTAAATGTTTGCCTAGAGATATCCATTTTGTGTTTTTAATTTAATGTGTTAATTTATTATAACAGTTTTGCGCAAGTTGAATCACAATTTTTCAAAACAGATTCGTAAATTAAATTTGGAACTTTCACACAATATCAATATATAACAATTTTTCCAAAGCCCGCTATGAATGCATTTATATTTTTATCTTCTTCTTCGGTTTTGTCAAGGCGTTACTTTTTAAAAGCCGCTTACCTGTCAAATACCTATGAACCAGGGTTGCATCTTCGTAACCATTGAAATATTTCTGTTTGCAGCTGCTTTAGAGGCTGGCATCTGAATTGTATAGTTCAACGATTATATGTGGAAATTAGTGCATTAACATGAAGATTAATTTAAAAATTTTATAATAATGAGTAATATTTTATTTGTTGCATTTCTAAGTTATTAACAATGAACGTTTCTTTTTTTAAATGAAAGATAATAAATAACAAAATGGCAGCATTTTGTGTTGCCATTTTCGAAATGTCATCGAAATTTCACCACACCTTTTTCAACATTTCGAAGCTCGACGGCCATATTTTCCTTTTTTCCTTTCTTTTGGATTCTTGAAGTGAAATAGCCAACATGGGTTTCGCAAATCTTTGGTATTCTCATCCACGTAAATACGGCCAAGGCTCAAGATGCTGGTAAATATTTTATTAATAATATGATTCCCACAAAAATTTTATCATTGTGGCAAAAAATCCGTCATATCGCAAAAAATTAGCTATATATAAGTATTTGAGGTTATGTCTACCTACAGGCCAATGTGCCTTGAGTATTCAAATCTTCATTTTTAATTATTCGATATGCTGGAGTTAATGCAATAGTAAAGTATGCCCCCGGTTGAGTACGGAAATCTCGTTAAAATTACCATTTGTGATTTCCTTAATTGAGGGTGGCAAAAGAAATTTGGTTGCTAAACGATCTTTCTACTTAGTATTTGCTTTCGTGCAAAAGTAGAATTGGTACAGTAATCTACAATGAAACACTTGTACAAATATAACACAGAAATATAGAATTGAGGAAAAAACGTGTTACTAATGAATTTTACATTTTTATAGCCGTTCCTGCTCTAACCGCCACGGTTTGATCCGCAAATATGGTCTGAACATCTGCCGTCAGTGCTTCAGAGAGTATGCCAATGATATTGGCTTCAAGAAGGTACATATTGATACCATTTGAATGTGCTTAATACTAAATAAATTGTATTTTTCTACTTACAGCTCGATTAATTTGGAGATAAATCTCATCAGATGACACCAACTAATTTTGTATTGGGTCATCGAAATATTTTTTCACATATTAATACAAGTAGCTTGTTTGATAGACGAAATGCTTGAATTAATATGTGGGCAACAACAACAACAGCAGCAACAACATCATTTGAAAGTTTGAATAAGAGGCAATGGAATTGAAAAATAAGAATTATTTTTTCAAGGAAGTGAGCGCGAGTACAAATAATTTTTTTTTTACTTACAAAGTGAAATCACTTATTTGAGCTTTCCGATGAAAATAAAACATAACAAGAACTATTTATACAATTTTTTATTTGAACACAAGTTATAAATGCCAAAAATGGGTGTGTTGACTAATTAAATGACTAATGAATGTGAGGAACAATTTGTGTACCTTACCTTACATCTATTTCACTCGGATATATTACGGATACAGCTAAGGTATCTCCACTGTTTAATTTTTATTGTTATGTATCGAACAAGATCTTAATTTATTAATCTATCACTTATTGGGCTACATCGTCTGAAGGTGAGAAAATATTATTTATTTAGCATAAATTACTCGTTCGCATTCTCATTCTTGTTTGGTATGAGAAATGAATTAATACTTAAAATATACCTCGCATGTAGAGTGTGGAAGTCTAGCGTTTTGTCCTCTAACGCAAATCAATATATACGTTTGTATACAAAACATTGATTTGATGATTCGGATGGAAGTTACGTTTGTGTGCAAGTTCAAGATTTGAAAAAAAAACATTTGCGTATTACATACATAAAACTTGTTACTTTTTTATAAGAAGTTGCATTTACTAAGAATTTGGAATTTATCTTCATGGAGCACAGACTTCTTTAAGATTTTATCATTAAACAAAGCTTAAATTGATCTGCATCATCTGACGAACAGAAAATATGCTAAAAGTAGAGCATATGTAGTGAACCATAAAAATAGAGTAAAATAAAAAGAGTAGATTATGCAGAGATTTCATACAGTTTTATGGACTCGTAATTTTATACATAACTATGAATTAGTATAGTAGAGTTTATATATGTAAGTGACATACATATGTGTAACAAATTATAGAGTAAGATATATGTCCTTGCAAGAAACATGAACGCACTTGAGCACTTTTTCAGCTAGTATACATATACAACTATTACTTACACAAACTGCATTCGATTGCACAAAACAACAGTGTTAATTTTTATAAACAAATAATATAAACAAAGTAAACATGTTTTAAAATGATTGAAAACGATTTTTTTATAATAACCTTCCTTCCGCACCACCGTTTTCCGGTGAAATTGACCAAATTTGACAGCGGATCGGAGGTGTTGAGCGAGCAGTCAGAGAGTTGACTTTGCACAAGCTAAAATTTGTACATATGTATGTATGTATGCAAATGCTATAACGCTTTGGTATGTCCAAAAAGTTTGAAGTTAAGTCAAGTTTAGTTTATAGTTTCAGTTGCAAACGAACCGCGACATCGAAGCAACGACTTGTGCGCATGCGCGCCGATGAAAATACATAAAATTTGTAACAGCAAAGCGAAAAATAGTGCAGTGTACGTGCATATAAACATACAAAAGAAATGACTGCATTACAAAATACCATATTAACAGGTGCTAAAAAGCTATAACAATGGAAATATACACATAGTTAGTATATGCATAAAGTTTATACATAGATAATCTTCCATTGTATATGGTGGAGCAGTGCAACGAGGACGACAAAGTAACTAACAAAAGTGTCGGTTAACGTGTTTAATATTTGACTTAAATTTCGTTTATTCAATCTTAAATTTTCACGTTTAGTTATTCGATTTGAAATGACTTGCTAATTGTTGTTGAGGTCAGTGCGACCTTAGCTGGGCCTTTGGGCCAGATACGTTTAAGAAAACCAAAATCAAAACAAAAACAGATACAAGTAAGAGAAAAAGTAACCGCTCCACTACTGACTTATATACGGGTTAACATAAAAACAAATAAACCACAAAGCAACACACAAACAACATTCGGCAAGTAGACCGTTGAATGGAAAAATGAAAGTACTACCGATATTGCAGCCAAAGCGGCTGTTGTACATCTACTTCGCAGTCATTGTTGTTACCGTTGTTGTGGATTATGCAAGTGCGCTGCAACAGTCCGAGTTGCAGCGAGAGCCAGATCGGCCAACAGCAACAGAGCCCCGAAAACATCAACAGCAACAACCTCCGCATGCGGAAGTAAACGTTACCGCCAATAAACCGTTGAAATTCGGTACAAAAATTGTTGATTATCCTGTTGTTGAATTAAACAGTAACATCACAACTATTAATCAACAAACCGCCAATACGAGTAATAACAGGCAAGAAGGCGAAAAACTACAAACGGCGGATATACAGTTAAACAATGCGGCAGACATTGCGCCGTCATCAAGGGTTGCACGACGTTATGATGCGCCCACAGCGCCAGCCACACAGCTAATTGGCGAAAATGACGTGCCACTGTTGAAGAAAACTCAGCGTCTAAGCGGCAGCACACCAGCAAATGCATCTTCGAGTGTGGTGTCGATTGCCACAGCGCCAGCGAAGTCAAAACGTCGAGACGGCAATGGTGCGCATGCGAACTCACGCGATGGCAAATCAGTTGCGGTTGCGGCAAGTCAACGTTCCAATTCTTTTGATTCCCAAGCGCAAAGTACACGTCAGTCGGCAACACAACGTGCTCGCAATTCGAATGCTACCAATGTAGCGAGCCATCAAACGAACAGGGGGTCGGGTAAAAGAAGTAGAGTTGCATCACAGCCAACGTCAGCACCAGCGGTTGTTGGTAGCGGTCAGCGGGAGGGAAGTAAATCTCGCAAAGCCTCTAGGGCTACAACGATATCAACGCCAGTATCCTCATCCACATCCACGACCACAACTGGTAAGTTTAGGAGAAGAAAATTGGGGGTTGGAGTTGAAAATGCCCCCGACTTCGCCATTTAGTTACCCAACATATTTAGTTTTGAGTTCTACTCTAAAGAGTCGGTCCTCTTCAGAAAGAACTGTTTAAAATTCGTCGAAAAGAAATTTTAAAGATTCCCTTATAACCTACCTGTTATGTATATGGGTCTTTAACTATTTCTTCAACTGAATAATGACATACGTGGGTATTATAGGTTTACTTAAACTTTTTATCTACATTATATGGAATTTTTATCAAAATCACAGCTACTTCTCTTATTAGTTAACGAAATTATTTACTTTAATGTTCTTAAAACGATTTGTGATTGTAAATTTGTTTATACAAAAAATCGTGTGACCCTGTAAAATCTTGTGAATTGGCACAAAGGCCTTGAAAAACCGGTACCATAAATAAGTTTTGCACATTTTTCATTCAACCTTCAACAGGTTTTGATTTTTGACACGAAATGAACTCTTCGAGAATCCCCAAATGCAGTCGCAGCTTGCGGCAAGTTACAGTGGTCGATTCTTGCACAATATTGAATAATTTCTTTTTAGTGAATGAATATTTTAGACAAGCTTAACTGATGGGGTGTCATGCATGCATTTTAGGTTTTACATTGTTTTAAAAAGTTTTTCGTTGTTAAGAGCAAGAAATCCAGATAAAAATCAATAAAAGTCTCTTTCAAGAAAAAATTTCTTATCCACTATAGATAACGACTCTTCATTTGATGTAGCTAATATTTAAATATCATTGACAAGTTAAAATTATGTTAAGATAGTGTTTTTGAAAAAATTTGCTCACATTTTTCTGCGGGCTTCTTATTTCAAACAATCTAACACTACCTATTTTTCCAGGCAATATCAGGGAATCCAGATGTATAGTATGAATTCATTAGTTTCTCAACAGTCATGCAAATTGCCTTCTCTTCGACTTGGTCCACTTTTGTTTGGCTTATAATAGAATAGAATACTGGGGCCCTATGTTCCATCTTTGAATCATATATATATAATTATAATAGAATAGAAATTGATTTGGTCGAGAAGGAATTTTCAAGTGCTTAGGGAGTTTCAACAGTTTTTTTTAACGGTAATCTCTCGGTTGAAAGTTAGGCTTAAACTAGTTTCTAAATAATTGCTAAGGTTTGATATAGATCTGAACTTGTATATTGGGAACACTTTGTATTTATCTGAGGTAACACTAAACCCTTGTATTATCAACAAACTATATAAAGCTCGGTCTACTAATATTATTTTTTACTCACGCATACTTTATTCTTGGCTCACAATACCGATCATAGTTTTTCATCATATTGTTTTGAACTCATAAGATAAATAATTTCTCACAGAACAGGTTCTGTAATAAAGAAAAATGCAAATGCGAAAATCTATAATGGAGCTAAGCCACCTAAAGGCGAACTTGCATTGCACGAAAAGAACAAACTTTAGATTTTGCGAAAATATTTACATACATACGTACATAGATTGGCTGATAATATTCGCACTGTATGGCTAATAACAAATTGACATAGTTCAGTAATTGCAACGCCCACTGAGGTGCAAAGTGAAGAGACGCGAAATACAAGAAAATCCAACTTTATGCGTTGAGATCTGCGCTTTTTGTTGAACAATTGCGCTTTGGGTGCAGCCGCTGGAGGCTATTAAACTGTTGTACATATATATGTAGGTATGTATGAGTAATCGCTGACAAGTTAACGCGTAAGCTAAGGTTGGCCCGCATTTGCTAAGCTAAACGAGCGCATAAACGCACACACACACCCCAGCGACTGACACTGACCTAGCTGAAATGCTAAAATTGGTATAAAAGATGTGAGTTTGATTCAGTTATCTTTTTGTTTTTGTTTTTGTTTCCTTTTACATTGCTCTTGTTTCTTTAATAAAGCACTTGTATTAAGCATTTGGAATTGTCTAAGTCAGTAGCTATGTGTGTGTGTGTGTGTATGTATTTGGTGTGACTTGTGGTTCGCATGGGCAAGATCGCAACTGAACTGTTTTGGTAAGAGCTGTGCGTCTCTTGTGTAAAACAACAATTTACTTTGTTTCACAGCATGTTTGAAAGCAATGTTCATTGCGCATGCGCACAGTGCGAATGCCATTATTGTTTGCCACAATTGCTGTTTTGGTCTTTATGTTGCTATTGCTAGTATATATATATATGTACATTTATATATATATGTATGTATATGCATCTATTACGTTATAATTATATTGCAACGACACTGCACCCGAGCTTTACCAGCATTTAAGTGTGCATGTAAAAGCGTTTAATGGTGCGACTGCGCATGCGCTCCAATTGTTTGTAAATTTAATTATCTGCCCACTTTCAAAATTCCCACACATTTCTACATACATGCACATCCCGTGTGCTATTATATACTCCAGCTATGGTTGCACTCTTCACAAATGAAATTCGCAAACACTGCGATGCTAAACAGAACGTGAAGTTTGCTATTTAATTTTTTGTTCAGCGGAGAGCTCTTTTGTTTTCCACAATATGTGGTTCAGCAGATAATGTTGCAAAAAGTGAGCGGGATACAGCAGTTTCGAAAAGTGTTGCTTGGAAATTTTAAATTTACCATACATAACTCAATAATTAGCACATATAGATAAAAGTGGGAAAATTGTATGCATATGCCTATTTGAATGTAAATGCATGTATAAGTATGTAGTATATGCAACAAAGTATAAATATTTCTATAATACGCCGTGGCGTACCCCAAAGCATTGTGAAATGGCAAATACATATGTACCATACAAAGTTAGCCACATATGTGTGTTTGTATGTATGTATAGCATTTATTGAGTATTTTTACTTCTTCTCCATTGTTTTTAGGCTCGAGCTTAAAATGTTGCACGAAGTATTTCGCACGCATAACAATTGTTTGATACGGCATAAAACGATTGAAAAGTTAATATGTACATACATATGTATGTATGTATGTCCAACTGCCTATGCAAATAATTTAGGAAATATCTCAGGAAAATAACATTCCGATCGGTGAAATGAAAGGAACGCTAATTTATTAAATATACGTTTCGGTGAAAACTATGCGAGGTGGGTTCAAAAACTAACGGGAAAATTTCACGGGTTTGGAGAGTGTTGATATATGTACATGTCTCTAGAGTACGATAACTTTTTCAGCTGTATTCATTGCTTACTTCTTCCTTGTCTGTAAAAGCTCATACTCCTTGGTTGTTCGTGAATGAAGCCCCATCCTCCACATTCGCCAGACATGACTCCGTGGCCTTTTCCAATTTCCAAAAATAAAAGGAACCTGTAAGGGCCGTCGTTTCACAAGCATACGAGAAATCTCTGAAAAAGTCAAAGCCTATTTCAAAATTTAAAATTTTTCGACGATTGGGTGAAGCGCTGTCATAATTTTATAACAACGAATGGGGACTGTTTTAAAGGTCACAAGATTATTGTAGACGAATGAATAAATTAACTTAATTAACACAACTAAAGTTATTAACCAAATCTACCTTTAACATAAGTTCTGTACGAGTTGGGCCGGGCTATTTTTTTATAGAATTTCAACATTTCACCAGAGAGTGTTTTCTTCCTAGAAGATTTAGTTAAAGAGGATAATTTCAGAAAATATATCTTCTCTGTCTCATCAAGAATGAATATGATGGTTTTGTTCCGGTAGTTTTCTATACCATCGGATAAAGTCGTACAGACTTGTTGTTTGTAACACCTGAAACTAATCGGGATAGATATGGCGTTACGAATTACCTATCCAAATCTCATAAAATTGGACAATAGGAATGACCCACTTTTAGCTGAAACCCAGTTAACCCAGTAACTATTCTATCAATTTGACCCTTATTTGGAATATAACATTGAAAATTGAAGAAATTTATTTTATATGCCACGTGACACCATTATAAAATCCACAATATATATCAACTATAAGCTAATCACTTTAAAAATCGGATATACTTTTCGGTTCATGTACCTCGTGTACGAATCTACAACGAATATATAAAACATTTGAAAGATATCTCAATAAAGTCTGTGAGCCTCTTTCTCTGATAATGAGTCTGATCTTAAAAATAGATAAAATTGGTTCTGTATTTCTCTAAGTCTTCGTGTGTCTAATATAATGAGTTTCGTTATTCTCGCTGAAATTATTCGCTATATCGAACAATATTATAGATATTGTAACAAAGTTAATATATCATCTTGAACAGACTTTAATGCCAAAAGTAGGTGAAATAGGACCGTGAACTATACTGCAGCCTATCAGAAACTACATATTTCACCACTGCTGATTCTTACAAATTGCGAGTATATACATAAAGCATTCGGATACACCCGAACTTAGGTCTTCTCAATTTGTTTTTGTTTTCACACTTGCTGTTCAAACTACAAACTTTAGAAAGTATTTCATACAATTTTAATGTACAAAGCCTTGAGCAGTTTTATTAAATGTATAACAATTATATAAATTTTCGTATATTTACTTTCAAGCCTTTGCATTTACCAACTAATCATTCAGAGAAAATCAATTAGATACCGGTTTGTAGGTAAATTTTTAAATACTCGCAACAGTGCAACAATTCTCTCTGCCTTCAAAATTTGCCTGCCCATAAAATGGACATAATAAATTGTAAATTTGTGTGTATGACAATACTATATACACAAACATAGTCTATACATATAATAGTTATGCTATTGAACTTGACTTTTGCTCGCTAAATTGCAATGCATTTGCACTAATTTACTTAATTAGCGTCTTTAAGAGTCATAAATTTAATTGAAGCATATGTATGTATGTATTTATGTATGAAGGCATGTAGACAGTAACTATGTATAAGTATGTATATAATTCACAGATATTTCAGGAAAGCTCTCTGATAAGTCGAAATCTTAAATATCTATAATTATATGAGTCACTTGTAGGCACTTTATTGAACACATTCTTTTCTATAATTTTGATTTCTTTCAATTTGAACTTCATTACAGCTCGTGCTCCAGTGGTTTCCAACAATTTACCAAATAATCCTTTTAGTTTCTTCTCTCCCTCACTTTGGGCACTCTCCAGTCCACCGAAAGCGTCATCAACAAAGAAGCCACCAAAAAAATATACACCACCACCACCACCAGTAACAACCACTACAATAGCACCAGTTAAAGAAAAGAAAATCTCTCGTCAAAAGGTAAAACCGACGACGATAACGCCCTTAGCCTCAAATCAAATTACGACAACTACGTTGCCACCCAAAAAAGGCACCACGGATGGACCATTTCGCATTGCTCTGCCAACATTTAACTTTTTCGGCACACAAGCGCAGAGATCCAATGATGCGGTTGGCGAAAAGGATAAACGCAATACACCACAAAATCTGCGTAATCTATTCGAGTGTCCACGCGAGAGTGAGGTGCGCTTCCAACTCTTTCCCAAAATTTGTAAAGTCGACGAAGATTGCGCGGTTTGGAATCGCGATGAACTGTGCTGCGAAATATTTGGTGCAAAAAGTTGTGTCTCAGGCATACCCAAACCGCTTGAAGAGACTTCGCATACACGTAAGTCATACACTTCGATATGAGATTCACTTTTATTAGAACTAATTTCCAGCAAAATACTTTTATAGCCATATTGGGATTGATACCGCGCAAATGTCCGACGCGCCCACTAGCCGAGCTTTGGTGGCAGGTGCAAGAATGTGAGACCGACACGGATTGTTGGCCGAGGGTTTGTTGCCCTGATGGAAATAAACGCTACTGCAGGACCTCACAGCCAGAGCTGGAGACAGTACCAGTACCGGTGAAGCGGTCCTTCAATTATTGTAAGACGTTCGAAAAAAATATTATATAATTGAAATAATAATTTTTCATTTATCCACCTCACATACAGTGTCTGAGTACCTTGAGTGTACGCCACCTCCACCGCCCATCTTCGACTTACATCCAAAGACTTGCGCCTCAACTTTGGACTGCTTCCCAAACGTTTGTTGTCAAGAGGCCGGCTTGCGTCACTGTCGTCCGCCCAAAAAGTCGCTGCTGACATGGATGGCGAATTTTCTGAATGTGGATTTCGTTAAACGGCTGGCTCAAAATATTGTTATTAAGTGAAGTGGATTGTTCTATCGTTGTTATTATTTATTAAAGTTTGTGTTAATTTGGAGGAAAAGTTTTCAAAGAATACGTATGTACATATGTATGATATTCGCGGTCAAGTGTAAATACCCATACAGACAAACTTCCATGTAAATATCATAGGCATACACAATGAGAAAAGACGATCATTACATTCTCATATTTATAATTATTTGTTGTATAATATAATATTTACAAGATAATATTATATTCTATGTTAAAATGTTGTTGTTGTACATATTGGTGATATTAAATTTTTTTTGCAATAAATGTGGTTTAAAATATCTATTATATTATTCGAATAATAAATGTTTAACCAAACGAACAATATAATTCGAACCGAGACTCCTTGCTTACCTAGCTTATGCAAAATGACAATATAGATTTATTCATACAACATATGCTTTTCGAAGAAAACTTTTAACTTTTAAAATATCCCTTGAAAGCAGCTCGATTTGTAAAAAAATATTGATTATTCAATAATAAGTACTATTCACATTCGTTGATATATTATATACATACATAAGTACTTCGGATCCACGGCGCTATATAAATTATATATGTATCTGATTGTGGATGAGCAATCTTCAATAAGTATAAATATGTAAAGTGTTTTTCAAAAGGGACGCTATATTTTTCCCATTTTTTGATATTTCTCTTTAGTAAGGTTTGCCATTTTATCATGGAAAGATATACGATCCAACAACGAGTCGAAATTATTATAATTTACTACCGAAACTACTACGGAGTCAGCGGCCTCAACTTTAAGAGCGGTACGCCCTACGTTGCGATGAGGCTTATTTCTGACTGAATGGCTTCGTCAATAAGCAAAATATGCGTTATTGGTCAGCAATCCACGCATACTCTATGATTAGCCATTGCAATCCGAAGAAATTACGGTTTGGTGCGGTTTATGGGCTGGCGGCGTCATTGGGCCGTACTTCTTCCGTGATGATCACGACCGGCACATTACTATGAATGGGAAATCGCTACCGCCCATATTTTTGGCCCGAATTGGATGATATGGACTTGGACAATATGTGGCTCCAACAGGATGGCGCCAAAAGCCACACAGAGAAAGTCACAATCGATTTATTGAAAACCAAGTTTGGTGAATTTTTTTCTCACGAAATGGCCCAGTCAATTCGCCGCCTCGGTTACGCGATTTGACGCCGTTAGACTATTTCCTGTGGGGCTACATCAGGTCTATGGTCTATGCCAACAAGCCAGCGCCGATTAATGAACTTCGTACGAATATCGAACGTGAAATTGAAGCAGTATCGGTCGATTTATGCTGTAAAACCGTCGAAATTTGGGTTCAGCGTCTGGACTTTCACAGGAATAAATAATTTCGTTGATATCCCAAAGCGTTTTTGTTTTATTTAATAACTTTTTAGCGCTCTTATTGAAAAACCCTTTATGTGCCTAACTTTGTTAATATATCATATTCGAGACATCCTCATTTCAGTTTAGCTTATATGTAACATGTATATGTAATTTTTTTACGAGAAAAAAACCGCAAAAGCAAGAAAAGCTACGAACACCTCTATGTGTCACCGTCATATCGCATATGTTCTGTTTATTTACATCGTATTAGTTAGTTTCATTTGATAATACTTGTATCCACTGTTCGCTTATATGTAACTATATCTGCATAACTCCGCTGCATATAAACTATAAGTAGCTTATACTAGAGAATGAAAAATTTACTTTATATAGGTATATTCTAGGCTTATCCGTTAACGAATCGCTTTTGTATTAAATTTTGTTAATATATTCGTTATCCATTACAGACATTACAGCGTACTTTAATACTTTAACACTGTGGGTTGAAACGATTTTAGCCTAACTTTGATCTCGAAGTCAGTTCGATGAAAATAATTTAAACTATCTAAACTATCAAAATTATAAGTGGCCGACAACAACCGTTCCAAGGTCTGTCGATTAGTAGAGACAGCTGTAAAAACTAATGACTTTAAAGAGCGCAATTTGGAACACTTGTTTATAATATTCTTTTCTCACTGCTAAAATGAATGAAAAAATCAAAAATCTACATTTTCAAAATAAACATTTATTGAAGCCAAATATGCACTGCATATGCATTCATAATTTAAATATCTAATGTTTAGTCTATAATTTAATTTACACTTCTAAATAATGTGATTAATTTAATACTAATTAATTTGCTGTAAATGTTTAACAAATGGATATGGATTCGATAATTCATGATTAGTTTGCAGCATATTCAACTCCATGCCACATAATGCAAATAGCACTCAACACACTGCCACATCACTTTATTTGCCGCAACAACCTTTGCCACTGCCACATTGGCAGGATCCATTGCCGCAACCACAGCTACCTTGGCCTTGAGTGCCACATTTACAACCTGAAACGGAAAGAAATTGTTAAAAAATTAATAATTATAATGTTTTTTTCTTAGCGTACTAATTATATATAGATAATATATTCGCTTTCTAACTCACCAGTTCCACAGGGGCACGGCATTTTCACTAAATTTGTTATTGGTTTTGTTGTTATTTAAAAATCTTTAACACTGAATTGCGATAAGAAAACACTTTGTGCTTTGTCTAACGCAAACGTTCGCTCACTGTTCATCAAAGCCGGCTGTGTTATGCTTTTATAGCGGCTCTTATTCTACCTTCTCAGAACTTACTCTTCTTTCTGGTTCATTCGAGATACATATGTAGTTTCCACTTCGTCTTTCACGCCTTTATCGTTCGATAACTCTGTAGTGCAGTGTGCAAACGGCCAATTGAGTATCTGAATGTATATGTACATGTATACTGTACATGTCTGATGACAATTGAGCAGTCTACGGCTTATGGGTTCGTGACGTCGCAGTTAATTGATATATGCTCTCGAAATCAGGTATTGTGCGACGTTGAGTCAGCGTTTCTTAAACACATGTCATATATTTATACGTATGTATGTATATGTATATGACGCATTGATTTCGATTAACAGATGTATTCGGTAATATTCAGGCAGGTTCTGTAATTCACTTTCGAGTGAAATTCAAGCAAATTCACTTTCAATCCTATATTTGGTATATTTGGTGTACTGAATTTCGATTTTACTTTTCAAATTCCACACTTTTTTTTTTTAATTTTCAGTTTCACTCGGATTGCAGAACCTACCAGATTATTAGAAAAAATGTGTCGTTATTGTGAAAAGCAGCGTTTAATATTTTATGTCTAACTTTATATATTAATATATCCATGAATTAGGTCTAAATTAACTTTGAAGCTTCATTTGTTTCCTTGTAATGATAAAATTGGGAAAAATTCTGTTTTTACCGTATACATCTGGCTTGTGTGATATGTATTGTGCGATACCCAATGGTCTTGCCAAAACTTTAGTGCGAAATAGTGTTCATAATTTATAAGTTAAGATTTTTAGATGTTAGAAGTACGTTCCAAATTATATTATATATTTGGGCTAGCCGAGTGAATCGAACTCTATGGTCATAAGGGTAAGGGTTTGATAAAAATTCTACGCAATATAATAATCTCCAAATTGTTGTACTGCTTTTATTAAGTTAAAGTTTAGATACCCCTGTCCTTCTTAAGCACTCTCTCTTCAATAGAGCATAGTCTGTAGTACTTGACGTACTTGTACTTGTAGTACTTGTCGTAGATCATGTCATCAATTTGTGTCGCACTATCACTCAGATACATACGTATGTATGTATGTATGTATAATATGTATGAAACATGAAGAAGAGAATGTCATGTTGGTAAGATTTTTAAGAAAGTTTAGCAATAGTTGACTTGTCTTCAATCATTCTTGTCTTGTACAAACATATCTATGGATATAAATATTTATGTAAAATTTAAAAAAAATGTACATACATATATATATTTATGTAAATAATCATTAATAGAATATTCTATATAAGCTAAACTACATAAAAAACAAACAATACAAAGATCTAGCGAGCAGTTCTCTGTGATAACGAGTGTCTTTCGTTGCACCAAGACTTGCAACATTGAAATTCCGAGAGTAAGAAAACAGAATATGCACTTTAAACATTTATGTATGTTTCAGTAAATATATATGTACATGCATACGCTGAGATTCAATTGAAAGAGTTTTCTTCAATTAGACATGCTCACATTTATTCCTTAGAGGTCAATAAAGTTTATTTTCATCGCTTTTTGTTTATGTAAAGATAAATTGACATAAGTTGATATCGCGTACATTTATAAATCGACAATTTATGTGATGCATTATTTTATTTGTATTTTATTGTTTATCTGCAATGAGTTTTATTCCATTTCTTCTTTATCTTAGTTCTCGTTTACTTTTTGTTCGCGGCACATTTGCATGAAGATCCACAGGCACAGCGTCCACTCTGCGATTGTGTGGCACATTTGCAACCTGTAAATTAATTGATTCATTCTATTAAAAAGTGCTGATGATGAATTCTTATGAAGATTTGGGCTATTTGGGATTTAATTGCAATAATATTTTGTTGGATAATGTCTACCAGAACGTTATGGATTTAAGCGAAAAAATTCAGTGTGATTTGAGATTCGACTTAAGGCCTACCTCAGCTTTTTCTTATACATATATTTATATTGTTCCTTAATAATTAGAAAATATGCACTTACCACTTCCACAAGGACAATTCATTTTAAACCGTTTTCTTAAAATAAAACTTGGCTTTGCTCAATTTTCTATCCTGACTAATTCACTTGACAAGTAAACGTGTACTGATTCGTGCTAGTGAAGTCAATGCTAAAAAATATTGTCTATAGTGCGTTTATTTTGTTTATAAATATTTGATTTAATAAACAAATGGTTATTTGTTCTTAAATTTCACTTTTCAACATTAGACGGCACAAACCCAGTTAACTCCAGGGAGAGTAATGGACGATTAGTACATATATTTTGGTATATTCATAGCTTCTTTTAAAAAAGAAAAAAAGTGATATCAAGTCTTTAATAAGCTTTATTACTAGAATACACGAAACTATATACTAATTGATTTGTGGCCTTTTTGATTAAAGAGGTCATGCCAGGTGACGGCCTGTTTTTAAAGAATTTTTTTCTACGACCAGTAAATAGACAGAGCTTTACGTTTATTTCCATTTATTAAAATATATATCGACAGCATAAATATAAATGTTAAGTTAAATTTTTTTTTGTAGAACAAGAGTTACAGCTTTATGAATACCCCGCCTCCACGATTCCGCTGGATTGACTTGTCGGAAACTAAAAAACGGCCAAATAAATATACCAAAATTGGGCTTTTGGTAGACATTTGAAAAAAAACTTTACGTTTTGAGAATTTTTTATTTATAATAGAGCATTCATTCAATGTGTTTACATGTACTGAATATACCCTACAAATTTCAAGTCATGGTCAAGCCATTTTTGTGCTACGATGGAGGAAAGTTTGAAAAACACAGTTTTGAGAAAAAACGCGTTCAAACTTTCCAGATGCCAACTTAGCGCTGCGAACTGATCCTTTTTCTAATTGCTGTATGTTGAAAATGCCTTCGAATTTTTAAAAGTCTCTTTTGTACTGTATTCTAGACATGTTAAAAAAACGATTTTTTGAGCCTGCCAAGTCAAGATCTACATTTCATAGTTTCATATATTTAGACATAATCTTCAAAATACACTTATCAGATAATTTATTGAACTGCGAATATGATGAACGCAATGGAAGTACACAAAAATCGGACGATACGGACGAAAACATAAGAAAAAGCTCCAAATCGTTTAGGATGTGCTTAAAAAGAGATTGAGCGATCTTGGACATGTGGGTGATTCGTACAGTCGGGGTATACGAGTATATAGTATGTTGAATAAAAGCATTGAATTTCGCCCAAAAATATGTTTTTCTTTAAAATTATAGAGACTTTTCAGTATTTCATTTCAGTCTTTTCATTTGTGTTACCAATAAAGTGCATATTCTATAGTCCAAGAAGTACTAGTAAATACTCGTTGATAGATATTTATACTTGTTTGTATGTTAAATGTTTAAAGCAGATAACGTTGTCTGGTGTATAGTGTAATTAGTATAATTAGGCTGTAGTTCTGGTGGTCGATATCATTAAGATTTTACATATTGCTGTATTCTCAAATTATACCAAGTTTCAGATTTTATCAAAAAACTGAGTTACGAGTTTTGTACCAAAATTTCAACATGAATAAATACCTATGTATGTACTTATGTTTTTAATGAGTACATCTGTACTCATATATGTTGAGACACATACATATCTTACTACATAATCATTCATAGCAGCACTAGCTCTCACCAACTAAGTTCGAGAATTGAGCAAAAAACTCACTATCAACTCTCATTTCCCGAAGCCAAACGAAACCCCTGTGTATTAAGCGAAAGAGCTGAATTTAAAGAATTTGTTTTCTTTTCTTGTTATTTATTGATAAAGAAATGCGATAAGCTTATTTGGGTATTACGCACAAACTGTACATGAATGTGTAGAGTTTTTATTTGTAATTATGAAAATAAATTATAATTAATAGTACATATAGTATGACTTAAACATAATAAGGTACGGCTATTTCAGCGTATGATATTGGATCTATGTATACATTCCTCTACTTTCCACATTTACAGCTCGAGCCGCAACCGCAGCCGGCACTTTGTGTTTGAGAGCCGCATTTGCAAGCTGAAAGTAAAATAATTATTATTTACAAAATATAAAATTTCAAAGTTTAATTGATTTATGCGCTATTTTCTAATGTTACATGGTAGAAATATATGTAAATAGGTCACTTACCACTGCCACAGGGACAGCATTTGCACGCCGAACCGCAACCGCAATTGCCAGTCTTAGGCTCCGAACCGCATTTGCAACCTACAAATCAAATCAAAGAAAGCGAATAAATATTTAGTGGTAGTTGAAAACAAAGTAGCAAAAGTGAAATGAAAAAGTTGCATTAATTAGTTCGTTATCTTTTGCAATATTTACTTACCGCTTCCACATGGGCAAGGCATTTTGTTGTTTTAATTTGTTTATATTTCTCGTACACTTGAAAAAATTTGAATTTTCAGCTAATATCAGCTAGTCACTTTACTTTGTTAGTCACTCAAGTTTAGCTTTGTAAACGCCAAATGTTGTTACACTGAACGACTCGTTGTTGCTCCTCTCGGTTTTATACACATCAAAACACTCGAATCGTGGCTCGTTCTGTAGGAGTTATGTGGTGCAGTGTGCAAAAGCTGGCCCGAAGTCAGTAGCTAAAGTGCGGTGCGCAATATGTTTGCCTACAGTGCGGCGTATGTGCATATGTACGTACGTACGTGTGTATATATGAAGTGAACTTACTTTCGTTCATACATATCTGTATGTGTATGGATTACGGGTACATAGCATTTGGCTTGGGCCGGGCGGTGCGCACAAGTGGGAGAGTAATTGTAGCAATTGAACGTCGTATGTGCATATTGCCCAGTAGGAATTTTGTGTATTAATTCATGATTTGTTATATTGCTAAAATATTATTTTATAATTTAATTATTAGTGTAAATTAACTATTGGGTATATAAAATTATCTTTACGTATGTATATGTGATAGAAAAGGAATGAATTTTAAGTGGAAGAGAGTGATCCGGAATAATAAATGACCCTTTTAATGTAACATTTGGCTCTTCAAATATATTTAATCAATTTTTATTAATGTTATATAAGGCTTATATATATACAATTTTAAAATATTCTAATAAATGGCTTAACCTTGTCATAAGCTAATAAAAGTAATGGAAATATTGAATAATTTGGGCGTCCAATTGCTCAAGAGAATATTCATTGGAAAGAAATCGTTGAGAGTGAGATCAAATTTTGAAGCAGATGACCATTAAAACTACAAAAAAAATACAGTGGAACTTCTCTAACTCGAATCACCATAATCCATAAAAACACTTCGAGTTAGAGAGACTTCCGAGTTACAGAATGTAATTTGTATGAATTTTGACTTCTATTGCGAATTCAATAGTTCGAATTATGGAGAGTTAGAGCAGTTCGAGTTATGGAAGTTCAACTGTAGTTGGAAAAATGCTGTAATAATTGTATAACCCTCAGTGACTCCTAAGTGCCTGAAGTGTTGCCGCTTTGCGGACAAAAATTCTTTTTACCTCTATTTTCATTGATTTTTGTTTTATATAAATTGCTTAAAATAACTTAACTTATATAATTATAACTATTAATATTATAAATATTAAATTCTTATTCCATTAATAACCACTGAGAGAGAAAAGTATAGTTTTTAAAATTCATATTTAATATATAAATAACTCTCTTTTTATAATAAAAGTTCCGATAAAAATTACATTCACTCTATTACCTATAAGTTATGTATTTCCTACTGGGTCAGTCCACTTAAAGTGGCAATAACACAAATACAAATGTACCCATGCATATCTTGATATAGTTATGTATGTACACATGTAAAGATAGTAAAGAGGGCACACTTTGGGTCAAGCCGTGTGAAAAGCCCTCAGAAAAGCATTTGCACACTGCACCAAAGCGTTTTCGTGGTGCTTGACCAATAATGCAGTTTTGCGCGCAACACTAACAAATACAATATGTACATATGCTTTTGGGCAATAAATCTATAATCGCTTTTCATTACAGTTCAAATAAATTCAAAGACTATAAAATAGACATATGTGTTAACCACAATAACAGTCTTCATTTGAGGTTACAACGTCTGCTTTCAGTGCTAAACTTACAATAACAATAAAAAGAAAAATAATATTAAATTTCTAATTCCAAACCAGCAGGAAAAACATAATAATAACAACAAAATGCCTTGCCCATGTGGAACCGGTAAGTGGACACAGTGTACATACATACATCCTTTAAGGATTTTCCATATAAAAAATATTTTTTCCTGACTATTTTTTAATTAATTAATTATTATTTTTTATTGCCAGGTTGCAAATGTGGCACTCAGCCAAAGAGTGGTAATTGTGGTTGCGGCGCAGCTTGCAAGTGCTGCCCATGCGGAAGCGGTAAGTTTTCAATTTCCAACTGACTTATTAACTGAAAAACATAACTTGTTGTTTAACTAATGAATCCATATTATTTTTTGTTTAAAATAATAAATTGTTTATTATCTATTTTTATCGTTTTAGGTTGCAAATGTGGTTCGCAAACTCAGAGTGGCAGCTGTGGTTGCGGCAGTGGCTGCAAATGTGGAAAATAAAGCATTTGTAATAAAATACTGTAATATTCCAAAATAAAAATAAAATCTACACATGTCAAAATAAATATAAATGAGACTCTCTTGTAAATCGGCGGGTTGTATATACATTAACAGTTTGCACAATTATGTACATATGTATATCTTTGAACCACAAAACCACAATATTTAAATTTATTTTAAAGTTGAAATCACATTAATTTTAATAAGAAACTCAAAATGAACAATACATACATATAGATAAGGGCGAGTACGTACGAATCGCTGGAAGGCTATATCATGTCAGAAATATTCTGAAGAGTTTACCATAGTTCCTTTTCGGAAAAGTGTTTAACTAAATTGTAGATTTATGAATTCAACGGACCACCATATAGTAATGATGTATCAAATAAAATAAGCTATACCAAATATATATATATATAAACTATATTTATTTATAAATATTAATTATAATTCCAAAGCAATCGGGTGTCTAATTTATTAAATTTCTAAAATTTGAATCTTCCTATTCATATGTTTATCATCATGTTGCAGCAACATGATATGGGTTTTATGCTTCGATGTGGTACAGCGACATCTATTAATGAAATTTGAATACAGAGTGGTTAAAATGTGAAATTTTGTGAGTTGTAAATGTATGTGATCTTATAATTACAGAGCCACACAAAAAAAATGCGTCACGACCTGGTGCTCTCTTTGTGTGTGACATGTTTTTGGGGTCGCTGAATCCGAAACCGAGGTCCATTTAACCCCATCAGATTAGGGTTTGGAGATAACTCCAGAAAACCAATATGACGGACAGTAATTTTTAAAATTCATCGGATTCGCTTGAAACTCGTTATTGGGGAGTTTTCGGAGCCCTTATTACGAATCCGGTGTCGGTTTTTAAAAATACAAAATGGCGGATTCAATATGAGGAAGTTTTAAAATATGTCTGCCATATTGGTTCGCCATTTTGAATTTTTAAAAGGTAACGTCAAATTCGTAATCAGCGACCCCGAGACCCCCAACTAACGATGTAGACAAAACAGTGCATTTGTCTTCGATTCGCCAAATGTTAGAGAATATCAAATCGAATAGTTAGATAGAATAAAAGAAATTGGATAACCTATTGTTTGTTTTTGTTACCAGAGAAATGAACTATAATCGCTATAATACTTTCACTTCCCCGAAATACACATAATGATTTTCATACTTCTAATCTACTTTATTTCCTATTCAGTGGTAACATTTTGTATATCTAAACGTAGGTTTGTGCCAAAAACTGGGTGCAATCCCTCTATGAATTACCTCCATAAGGTTATCCTAATGGATTTTATCGCAAATATATCGGTAATATTTTCTCAAGGTCCTGGTCCCAATATACCAAATAAAAAAAATTTCGCCTTTTATTGACAAAAGTTCCTTGACCATCGGTTAGTATTTGTGTTATTTTAATGAAATTAGGTAATTAATAATTTATGTATAAATTCGGTCTAGACTGGGTCTAGCCCACATATTCCTAATATATGATTATAAGTCTTCTGTTTCTTCGGTTGAATTTCACCACGTAAACCCTATATATCGAATTTGTCACATTTTGCTTTTGTTTATATTATATATATATATTTGGCGTAGGAACCGCTTTAAGCGATTATAGCCGAATCCACCAGAGCGCGCCACTCATTCCTCCTTTTTGCTTTTTGGCGCCAATTGGAAACACCAAGTGAAGCCAGGTCACTTTGCACTTGGTCTTTCCACCGGAGTGGAGGTCGTCCTCTTCCGCGGCTTCCTCCAGCGGGTACTGCATCGAATACTTTCAGAGCTGGAGTGTTTTCTTCCATCCGTACAACATGACCTAGCCAGCGTAGCCGCTGTCTTTTTATTCGCTGAACTATGTCAATGTCGTCGTATAAATCGTACAGCTCATCGTTCCATCGCCTGCGGTATTCGCCGTTGCCAATGTTTAGAGGACCAAAAATCTTGCGCAAAACCTTTCTCTCGAAAACCCCAAGAGTCGTCTCATCGGATGTTGTCATCGTCCACGCTTCAGCGCCATACATCAGGACGGGAATAATGAGCGACTTATAGAGTTTGATTTTGGTTCGTCGAGAGAGGACTTTACTTTTCAATTGCCTACTCAGTCCAAAGTAGCACCTGTTGGCAAGAGTGATTCTGCGTTGGATTTCAAGGCTGACATTGTTGGTGTTGTTAATGCTGGTTCCCAGATAAACGAAATTATCTACAACTTCAAAGTTATGACTGTCAACAGTGACGTGGGAGCCAAGACGCGAGTGCGCCGACTGTTTGTTTGATGACAGGAGATATTTCGTCTTGTCCTCATTCACCACCAGACCCATACGCTTCGCTTCTTTATCTAGTCTGGAAAACGCAGAACAAACGGCGCGGTTGTTGCTTCCGATGATATCAATATCATCGGCATACGCCAGGAGCTGTACACTCTTGTAGAAGATTGTACCCTCTCTATTTAGTTCTGCAGCTCGTATTATTTTTTCCAGCAATAGATTGAAGAAGTCGCACGATAGTGAGTCACCCTGTCTGAAGCCTCGTTTGGTATCGAACGGCTCGGAGAGGTCCTTCCCGATCCTGACGGAGCTTTTGGTGTTGCTCAACGTCAGCTTACATAGCCGTATTAGTTTTGCAGGGATACCAAATTCAGACATCGCGGCATAAAGGCAGCTCCTTTTCGTGCTATCGAAGGCAGCTTTAAAATCGATAAAAAGATGGTGAGTATCGATTCTTCTCTCTCGGGTCTTTTCCAAGATTTGGCGCATGGTGAATATCTGGTCCATTGTGGATTTTCCAGGTCTAAAGCCACACTGATAAGGTCCAATCAGTTCGTTGACGGTGGGCTTTAGTCTTTCACACAATACGCTCGACAAAACCTTATATGCGATATTGAGGAGACTTATACCACGGTAGTTGGCGCAGATTGTGGGGTCTCCCTTCTTATGGATTGGGCAGAGCACACTAAGATTCCAATCGTCAGGCATGCTTTCTTCCGACCATATTCTACAAAGAAGCTGATGCATGCACCTTATCAGTTCTTCGCCGCCGTATTTGAATAGCTCGGCCGGTAATCCATCGGCCCCCGCCGCTTTGTTGTTCTTCAAGCGGGTAATTGCTATTCGAATTTCTTCATGGTCGGGTAATGGAACATCTATTCCATCGTCATCGATTGGGGAATCGGGTTCGCCATCTCCTGGTGTTGTACTTTCACTGCCATTGAGCAGGTCGGAGAAGTGTTCCCTCCATAATCCCAGTGTGCTCTGGACATCCGCTACCAGATTACCTTCTCGGTCCCTACATGATAATGCTCCGGTCTTGAAACCTTCTGTTAATCGCCTCATCTTTTCATAAAATTTTCGAGCATTACCCATGTCGGCCAGCTTTTCAAGCTTTTCATACTCACGCATTTCGGCCTCTTTCTTTTTACGTCTGCAAATGCGTCTCGCTTCCCTCTTCAGTTCTCGATATCTATCCCACCCCGAACGTGTTGTGGTCGATCGCAACGTTGCGAGGTAGGCAGTCTGTTTTCTCTCCACTGCGGAACGACAATTCTCATCGTACCAACTGGTTTTTTGGCGTTGCCGTAGACCAATTGTTTCGGCTGCAGCGGTATGCAATGAGTTTGAGATGCCGTTCCACAGCTCCCTTATATCGAGATGCTGATGAGTGCTCTCAGAGAGCAGGAGTGCAAGTCGAGTAGAAAATCGTTCGGCTGTCGGTTGTGATTGCAGCTTTTCGACGGCGAACCTTCCTTGTGTTTGTTGACGGGCGTTCTTTGCTGCACAGAGGCGAGTGCGTATCTTTGCTGCTACTAGATAATGGTCCGAGTCAATGTTTGGTCCTCGGAGCGTACGCGCGTCTAAAACACTGGAGACATGTCTTCCGTCTATCACAACGTGATCGATTTGGTTGCGCGTGTTTCGATCAGGGGACAGCCACGTTGCTTGATGAATTTTTTTATGCTGGAATCTGGTACTACAGACAACCATATTTCGGGCCCCAGCGAAGTCGATCAGCCTCAGGCCGTTTGGCGATGTTTCGTCATGGAGGCTGAATTTTCCGACTGTTGTGCCAAAGACACCTTCTTTACCCACCCTGGCGTTAAAATCGCCAAGCACGATTTTGACATCGTGGCGGGGGCAGCGCTCATAGGTGCGTTCTAGGCGCTCATAGAAAGCGTCTTTGGTCACATCGTCCTTCTCTTCCGTTGGGGCGTGGGCGCAAATCAGCGATATGTTGAAGAACCTCGCTTTTATGCGGATTGTGGCTAGACGTTCATCCACCGGGGTGAATGCCAGGACTCGGCGACGGGGTCTCTCTCCCACCACAAATCCAACACCAAATTTGCGCTCCTTTATATGGCCGCTGTAGTAGATGTCACAAGGACCCACCTTCTTCCGTCCTTGTCCCGTCCATCGCACTTCTTGGACGGCGGTGATGTCAGCCTTTAGTTGTATGAGGACATCAACCAGCTGGGCAGAGGCACCTTCCCAATTAAGAGTCCGGACATTCCAGGTGCATGCCCTCAAATCATGATCCTTAGTACGTTTGCAGGGGTCGTCATCAAAAGGGGGGTTTCTCATCCGAGGCTCGGTGTTTGTTTTCATTGGGGAGATTTTTTTTATGTGGTGGGTCCCAAGCCCTACGCACAACCGCACAAGCGGGCTTCGCCTTCTCACTTTAGCTCGCCTCCAAACGGATGTCTGTTAGCTACCCAGGGGATACTTGGTCTAAAACCGGAAGTCGTGAGCTGCTTGAGTCATATGCAAAAGAATCGTTCCTGGCCACTCACTCACTTTTGTTTATATTGCCATATTTAATTATATCATATAGAAATTCAGTTATTCCATAACTAAAAATTCTTAAAAACATTTATAATCCCTTAAGGAAATAAAATAAATTTTAAAGAAAATTGGATAATTTTAATCAATGTATTTAATAAATCTTCAATAAATTATAGAAATGACATATGATCCTGACAGATGCTTCTAACCAAAAGGTTTTTTAAATTTAAACTTCTTTAATGTATGAACAGCAAGAAGTTAAAGATACCCTACGCCAAAATACACCTGCTCACATTCTAAATTTGTCGGCTGCACTTCTTTAATCCAAAAGTGAAAACGTCAAATGTTTGCTCCACAAGAATAAATTTTCAATTGTGTTCGCTGACTGAATTTATTAAGTGCCGCTGTTAAGGATATCCTCATTTTTTTATTTATGTTTTGCTTGAATAAACCTTGCTGCCCTTTTTAAATTTTTTTCTGAGTACTCAGTTCATCAGGAAGGAAAGTTAAAAAATGTGCTCATTTAGATGAATGTCCTTAATGCGCGTGTTATAGCGTTTAAATGATGTATGATCAGCAGCAGTGTACAGAAATCCACAAACACACACGCACACACACTCAAGTGTCTGCCATCTTAATTCATCCATGTCTTGGCTAACACCTTACTTTTTTGTGTGTGCTCTCTCTCTCGGTAAGTGCCCGAAGTTTTGGCAGTGGCTGAAGGTTGGCTGTTTTGATGTTTCACCTTGTTAATGAAGTTGTTATCTTCGATGCAGGATCAACACCTTTTTCGTGGCTGCTCGGCAGCGTATACGAGTGCAACGACTTCACTCACCGTTCGTGAGTTTTTGGTGTGCTTAAATATAATGGGCATGTGTGACAGCAGCATTGGTGCGAATGATAAATTTTGATAAATTGATTAAGGTGAATTAATTAATTAAGTCTTTGTTCGTGAGGGCGAGTGAAAACATGCGTTTTTGATCCTTTTACATTATAATTATATACAAACAAGTGAGCATTAATTGGAGTAAGTATAAACAATGGGTAAATTTCGGGGATAATGCTAATATTACATGAGAGATTACAACTAAGGAATTGTGTTCCATTAAGCTTACATATAATATATCAACAGAAATTTTGTGTAGATGCTAATGAGAATTAGGAAAATTTCGAAAGTCACTATTGTGTTAACATACTGAATACACAATTTGCATACGTTTTTTCTTAATAAGTCCAATAAAATCAAAAAATATTACTTTGTACTGTAGACTGAATAAAAAATTAAAACTTTGAGTTTTCGTTCTTGTTTGTAGAAGACCATCGAAATTATTTGCCCAAATGGTACGTTAAGAAATTTATTATACATATTATTATCGGAGTAAAATCATTTCGGGATTGGAGTTAAGAATACTCTCATCTAATTTAAAAAATAATACTTTTTTTGAGACAGTTTCGATTTATATTACTAAATATTTTTTTTTGTATTTTTCGAGACTAGACTAGACTAGATCGATGATGATCTGGCCTTTTTTACTTTTTCCCCATTTTCAAGAAGGAAACAGTTTTATACAGTCTAATTAATATATCTCCTTTAATATCCAAGGTACATATTAACTTTGAAATTAGGTCGGAAATTAATATATATTTAATATACGAGATGGTAAGGGATGACCGGGACCGATTTCAAATATTTTTAATACTAAATAGCCTTATATCAATCAATAATTTTAGGAATTTTTTTAAAATTTTCATTATGTATGGGAGGATGTGGACATCAAATATGTCGGTGGGCATTATCAAAACTCAATCTACTCGGTTATTTTAACTCAAAAAACTTTTCATTAAATCGATCAACCGTTCGAGAGTATATTAGAACTAGAGCTTTTCGTATTCGACTAATCGACTAACCGAATTAACCAGATAGAGCATTATTCGAATAATAATATTCGGTCGCAATGTTACGACTATTCGAATAGCATTAATCGGTTAATATTCATACCAACGGTTACAAACCGGATATTCGAATAATCGGTTTTCGGGTTAATCGAATAATTTTAAGAGCCCTAATTAGAACTAGCAGGTCTCACAATATTTCGTATAAAGTAAATCTCGTATTTTAAAGTAAATTTCGTATTTAGTAAATCGAAAATCCAAACAGAAGCTTGATAACTTCAGAAACAAACTTCTTATTTGGTTAGAGAAGCACAGGCAATGGTTATATATTAGCATTATTTAGTGGCTCTTCGTTCTCCCGGTACCATAGGATACAATACATATATTATAATTATATAATCACGGAAGTTCTCTTTCTCATCTTTATTCGATTTTCCGCCTTGATTGGCCAACACATTTTTTTATTTCAACAATATTCATACTATCACCAATTATTTATCGGTACTAAGTCCACTTAGTCTCGCTTATTTGTTCATCCGCTTCACTTTGCTTAACGCAACGAACCGCCTTCTGAGCCCGCGCGGTAGCAACAACATGTGCAGATGAATTTTAATTAGGGGAATCTTTGTTAGTCGCGATCATATACACAGATAAAACGTCGCTGTTCCACTGAGACAATTCAATCAAGTACAAGCGACTGCTGTTGTTGTTGTTGCTGTAGCAAGCGCTGATATGTCGCTGGTTGTTGTACGGATTTTTTGCACTCAGTTCAGTTATTGGCGATTCGTTCGTTTTGTGCCTCTTGTAGGCAGCGTGTAGTCACTGCAACGCGTTTAACATCTTGCTGACAGCATTTGCCCGCAAAGATGATTTATTGCGACGCGTGATAAAGTCAAATCCGTGCACCACAAATACGGCAATTATATGGTGTGTACGTATGTGTGGACGTGCCACGGAGTTGCGCTCTGCCATGGCTAATGAACAACCAACGGTGCAAGGGGTGAATGTTGAAACCAAGTCGCCGGAGGCCGCAAGGCGCAGCGAGCCGACTGAAGAATCTTTTGCGCATACACCACTCGATTGCGCGACGTCATTCTGCTGTTTGCTTATCTGGCGAAGACATCACCGCTTACAAAATTGTATCTTGTTAATTATCAATCAGTCGCTAATTACCGATAGTAACGCGATTGTTGTCGCACCGTTTTACAGCATCCTGCATCGCGATGCGAAGCGCTTGTGCTTATTATTTATTTAAAAATAATACGAGTTGCCAAAGGAGACGACGCGTTTTCGGCTTGAAACAGCGAAAAGAACACAGCAACATTGGCGGCATAGACTAAGCTTGGAAAAACGGCGAAGACAAAGCGCTTACAGAATTTGAAAGTGACATTAACTCCGCAACCTATGAAAAGGACGAAACTAACCACAGGAATAAAAAGTCAACAAGTCAACTAACGTTGGTGGAACATACCACCACCTACGTCCCCATCACCTACTTAGTCATCAACGCTGTGACGACGACGAGCAAGGGACAACCGCCAACTGCCAACCGTGCAGTAAAGATCGAAAGTATTTAAGCCAGTGAGCTGCTTTATGGGTAATTGCAGCCTTGCAAGAGATAAGTAAGTTCAACTGCTCGTTCAGCGACAACGACAAATGAGACCTACCTACATGCCCCATATGCAACATGCTGCTGCACAAACGCACGCACATCCGCCGCGACCACCATAAGACCCCGTGTATTGTTGTACACATGATCCTTCCTACATACGCGCACCCATTCGCACTGGCTGGCTGGCTGGCGATAAATAATGAGCGCGTATTTTGCCAAACAAATATATATATACATATGTGCAGCTGGAAAAAAATTAATGAAAAAGTATTGCCTTTGGGCGGGAGAGAAAAAAAACGAATGTTAAAATAAACTGTTCAACATTTTAGTTGCGCCGAACATGGCAGGCTTTTAGTAGTCACCAATGCAATGCCACCAGGTTACATCGTAGGTTGTGTTGTCTTCACTTTGTTACCACCATACCACTTCTACGACAATTCGCCGGTGTCCACGCTGTCACCGAGCTCAAGCTCTACCACCGTCTCGTTCACTTGTACGAGCATGTGCGCAGTTCAAAATAATTAGCGTCCTACTCAAGTCCTTCTTAATTAACCTGATGAGCGCCATATCGTTTGTCCACATTGTGTTGCGCTTATTCGCAGGCGGTGCGGCAATCGGCTGCCGGTGTTATGTGGACGTGGAAATAGTTTGGAAATATGTTTTAGAGTTAATTAAATGTGCGCGTTTAATGAGATTTCATTTAAAGAGAGAGAAATCAAGGCATTAGTAGATTTTTAAGTTTCTTCACGATTGGTGTTATAGCACCCCACAACAATAGCTATAACAATAGCTCCCCATAATTCTACTAGTTAAAACGCGTGCCGATTAGAAGATATATACCAACTTTTTACAGATATACAACTTTCTATGTCTCCATTGCATCAAAAAGCTGTTTTAGTTTCATAACCACGACTTTAATATCTACGTTAACAGCGTTAACGGGTTTTCTTTAGTTTTTCGCACCTTTTAAGCGTCTTAAGCGAAATTAGAGAAATTGGTATACAATATGAGCCTTATTTTTTTGTAAAATAGAGTGTCTACTCTACAGAGAATACTTTCTTGAACAGATTTACCAACACAGTTCGAACATCGAAGAGAAAATTAAGAACAATAATGCAATTCTACTATTTAGAACCTACACTGTACATTACCTAGGTTTTATCAAATATTAAGATCGAATCGTTTTCGAATTACAAGAATTTTCGATTCTGGTTTCATTCTCAAACCATCTGGCTGTTTTTTCGGAGATATATAATGTGATTAATAATATTTTCATGAAAATTCCATATATATTCTAAACTCCGCTTTACAATAAAGCTATTTATAGCAATACTGTATTGGAATCGAATATTCTAGGCCAATCATTGTGAGTCGAGTTTTAGTAACTTTTTATGTTATGGAGTAGAGTACTTTGGTCCACTTGCGCTTGAGCGATGAACATACAGATCGCATGAGTTCGGCAAGCGCTGGGCAACAACCAACACTCATGCAGTTACGAGGTCCGTTTAGTACGCAGTGGAGCGTAAAAGGATTTTCGAACTGCTTCCTCTAAGCAACGTTCATCTCAGCGTGCTTACTAACATCTTAGGTGTGCTTACTGAACATTATCCAAAAGGTATACATGCGGTGAGACTAGGGATCCTGTCAGATGCTAGTTGCCAAAGCATTTTGGAGGAAGGTGAGTGGAATCATCTAGGCATTTCCTCCTCCAATGCCCAACATTTGCCTGATTGAGGTTAAAAACGTTCCCAGGCACGCTTTCGACGAACCTAGTGAATGACATTATCCGAGTCAAGATTTATGTAACAGATTCCAAGCGTTTTGTGAGGATCTTTCTGATCCCTTAGTATTTTGTTTGGTATCACAAAAGACGGCACTTACACCTGTTCAACTGAGATCTTGTGAATCGCAAAGATCTGCCCTTAACCTAACCTAATCATAGTAAAATACTAGAGGGTTCAAAAATAATCATTAATTATACTTTTTTTTGTAACTAAATCTTAAATTAATAAATAAAATAATTTTAAAAGCTGTCTTCAAGTCAACTCAAGGCTAATTTCAACGCGTTCTGTTTCGGTTTTAATTACAGGGCGTTGCTTATGCTTCATCTCCAATATTTATTTAATTCCGATATTTCGCAAATGATGAGATTGAGAGTAGAGTCGAGTTTCAGCATACCTTATACTTAACGAATACTCGCAACATACTATAACTCTAATGGGGGTCATATGTAGAAGTTCACGCAAGTGAGGAAAGTTTCTGATTGCTATTCACTTGGGAGTGGATAGGAACGATTCTTTTGCATATGACTCAAGCATCTCACGACTTCCGGTTTTAGACCAAGTATCCTCTGGGTAACCAACAGACATCCGTTTGAAGGCGAGTTAAAATGAGAAGGCGAAGCCCGCTTCTGCGGTTGTGCGTAGGGTTTGGGACCCACCACTTAAAAAAAAAACTCCCCAATGAAAGACTGTCTAAGGAATACTCACCGAAAATTCGATTGATATAAATTCAATCTTTTTTGAGTCAAATTCTGTCTAAGAAACCGTCTATCATTGCAATAAATTAAAATAGATCACAATTAAAATTGTAAAACGAAACCGCAATTAGTTAAAAACTGAACGCGAAATGTAATGAAAACCGTTTCAAGTATTTACTACTGAAATTCAACACTTCTCTTTGATGCTACACAATAACAACAACAACTAACTGCAATTCATAGTCATATCGACTTAACCTTAACCAATACCGCGCACTTACAAAAAAAGATAAATAGCCAGATGAAGGATAATGATATAATTAATGCCGAGCGCATGTTGTGTTGCACGTTGTACGTAGCACATTGCGCATAGTAAACTGAATGTTACGCTTCGCAGCCTTCCAGTAAGCCCATTGAATAGGCAGGCGCTGGTGTACAATTGCTGTTGTAACTGCAGTGTGGTAGGAGCAAACTTCAAAGCAACAATTGCCGACAATGTGCAGAAGCAACAAGCGCTAACAATTGGCTACTGTGCCGCATTCGTATTTGCAGCGACAACAAGTAGCCGGTTGCCGGCGAAAAATGATCGAGCGGGATATGTTGGAGACAAATGCAACGGCAAGTAGCCGCCAACAATGTGGCCGAAATAATAGCAACAACAATAACTACAATTAATAAGTAGTGTGTGCATAAGTAGCAACTATTGCAGCCGGTGAAACTGTGTGGCAACTGTAGCTATTGTGGCTGTGACGGTGAACGAATACAATGAACGTACTGAGAGCAGCCTCAGCGTACAAAAGCTCAAAATTATCTGATTAAACGCGGTTAAGGGTTTTTGTTCCACTTCGTTATGCACAGTGCACCGACTCGGTATCAGTGAGTAGCAATGTGGCACTGGCACTGTTGTGCCTTTGGTGTCCTTGCGCCTGCGCAACTAACTGATCAACAAGCGATTTAAGCCGGCATTGCAGCGGTAAGGTAGCTGATAAACAACCGAACACGCGTGCATGCGGCTTCTGAATTTGTAGTTGTAATGCTGTCTGCGCTGCAGGCTACAACAGCAGCATCAAATAACAACAACAGCAACAATAATAGCAGTAGCGACTAATATCAGAATAACATTTGGCATACAAACTCGCCTCATTGCAACAACAAAAAGTGCTGTTGCCACAATTTTTTTTTGTTGTCAGCGCTGACTGCTGCCGCTGCTGTTTTTGATTTCGATTGAAATCCATTTTTGAGCTCCAACCCAACAACAATCACCAGTTGAAGCTTACCGACTAAGTTGGTTGTTGTCACTGCGCATGCGGCTACTGGCCACCATTTATTTTTCCATCCGCTCGAGATGGAAGCATTCAGCAGTTGGTGTCCCACCGAGAGCGACGTATGCCATCTTTGGCTCCGATCCATAGTTTCAGTGTCAGCGTTTGTATTGTTGTTGTTGTATGATTGCGGCTGTTGCAAGTATGTAAGTCGCGTTGCGCGCATTCTACAAAATTTTAAGCTGATTTCGTCGGCTAAATATTTTGTGCGCTCCATTGACTTTTTGGGTCGCTTCCACGCCGTAAAACAATGAAAAATATGCCGCGATCGCTTTTCATAGCAGAAGAGCAACAGACGACAAACTCTAAGCAAGTGTTCGGCATGACAACGCATTTGGTAGCTCTAATAATGGATTAAACATTTTTGATAAATACGTGAAATTATAATTATTATATTTCCAGCGATGTTGTCAAAAAGTTATACGATCGGTGCACTGACTGAGCTTGAGTAAAAATTATGGTAATATCTGAGAAAGAGGTGTTGAATAGAAAATCTTTTATAATGTGCCTCATAGATTGACTTACGGTCACCTATTAATACCGATTCCGTACTTAGAAGTTTCGAATCGCGACAACTTTACTGATTGAAATCTATGTCAATACATAATTTTCTCATTTGATCACCCATAGAAGTTTGATCCCCATAGATTTTTATATCTAACCAGCTTCTTGTAACTTAAAATATTCAACCAAGCATTAATGAAAATAGCTATCCTGTTCATAGATGGCCCTCTTTTGGAGAGCCTTCTGTCTTTTTTCACCAGTTCGATAATATTTTTTTCTAACTCCTAAGTACTGAACATGAGGACCTATGTCTCCATCGAAACATTCATCTGTCTAAATAAAATTAAGCGAAACTATTTGGATTAATATCGATCCATTATTTCCTCTAGCTAGACAACAATGGTATTAACGGCCCATGACTTAGGGTAATCTCCAAATAACGGCCTCCATATTATCTATTATAAAGACAACTAGTTGGCACATTTAATATTTGAAATATAATTTAGGAGAACATTAAACATTAAATTTTCTTCATTTTTCTCCTCGTCAATCAAGAGAACTTTCGAAGAGTTGCAAAATATTTGGCAAGTCAGTTATCAGTTTTCGGATATCTGAGAAAATTGGATAACAATTTGTTTCAATAAAAATGAAAAACAACAAAAACATATACAAAATGCAGTATCAAATCTCAACAGCAATAATATGAATAAAAGAAGTAGAAGCAGAAACAAACATAGTACGACAGTCACAAAGTAAACGATATTGATGTCGAGAAATGACAGCGATGCCACGGTTAGTCAGTGTGCCAACCAACAGCAGAAACCGTAATCAGCGGTGTTATATTGTGTCATGATGTGCACAAGCGGATAACGTTTTTATTAATTAGTCAAAATGTCGATTGTGTCGTGTATCGAATCTCCGCACAGAAAATATAACCAAGTCCACAGAAGACAGAGTTCAGCACAGCAGTAGCGAGACGTTGCACCTCCTACTTATACAAACATATCTTTGTCTTTATCACCAGATTATGCTGGGCAGCGAATTATAAGGAAGCTTAAAACCACGAGTGCTGCTGTTGGCTTCCACTGGAAACGCTGTCTTCTTCAATTGCCTCGGCTGCTATTTAGGTGGTGGCACATTTTCGGTTATAAAAAATTAAATATACCAATGGATGTGACAAGTGATCGCGATCGTTGGGTGTTAATTCTGTAGCTATGCTGGGGACTGTGCATCGGCCGATGGTGGGTCAACGGAAGAGCGACAACGGCTATGGTGTGGCTTTGAAAAGAAAAAAAATATTTGTGAGTAGTGAAAGCCTACTAATTATCGGTAAGATAACATTTTGCACAGCAGTTAAAGAAGCCGAAAATGTTTATTAAGGAAGTATTTGTCTGTGTACATATAGTGTAGATATATATATTAATAAGAGTGTAGATATTGATATATGTATATGAGGCATTTTGTAGTTACCAAACAGAGACTGCCAAACCAGTTGTTTTAGATAGACGTTGTGTTAAGGAAACGTTTTTGTGAGGATACGTCTAATTAGAATAGATCTATTAAGACAACTTCTTTCATTCTTGGTGTCTCACAAAATATTCTAGGCTTCTGTTCGGATCAAAAGAGGCCTTATAACTCTTACTCGGTTTCAACAATTTTACTCCTACATCTATTGCTACACAATACCTCCTTCTGAATGCTCTTAAAACGGCTGTCTGCAGTCGCTTGTGGATACTGCCACCAGTATCCTTACTTTGTCCTTCGACATGATAATTAATTGTTTCAACCTTTTCAGATTACAACCTCAGAGTAATGGACTAACATGAAGTAAGTCAGAATTTCTTCTAATGCTTTAGGCGGATAAACTACCCATGGCTTACGAAATGGAAACTAATATTTGGAGAGATGCGAAGAGTACGTAATATCAAGAAAGTACTGTAACTATAAACAAATACGTGAACATTTTTTATCTTCAATACTACGACATAAAAACATTGATTTCTTCGAAATAAGGCTTTGTTCTGCATGCAAAAAAAAAGAAACTAAGAAATGCGTAAAATTCTCCAAATAAAACCAAAATAAAGAACAAATGTTTATTCACAATATTCTCCGAAATTTTTCGGCATGCAAATTAGAACCAACTTGTGAGTCTCAGAGGAGCCACGATTTTTTTAAGCTAAAATACTCCTACTACAACTTGAATAAAAGCAAAATTTGGTAACAACATGAGCATTTCTAAGCCAAGCAAATCCTTCACAGTATGCCTAAATGCCTAAATGTGCCTTACCGAGTAAAGGAGTGGTGGAACTCGCGCTGTGAGCTACTGCTAACTGCTAAGGGAGCTCTGCTTCTCTATCGTTTGAGTTATTTGCTTTTATTGTCGTTTGGTTGTTCATCAGCATTGAGGAATCAGTTCTATTGTCACAAAGAGTGTGCTGCGGCATTTGAATACCAGACGGACAAATCGAAAATAATTTCTTTAGCTCCCAAAGCAGTCTAATGCATGTACCTTCGCTGTTGTCTTGTGGCACAGTTTAATCGTCTTGACAATCAAGGTAGTGGCGGCTTCATGCGATGCGGCGTATTGAACGTGTAGCGTTGTTGTTCTTCATAGGCAGTCTGCTTCGGCGCGCAGCGTTAAATTGCCAAATTCAAAATTTATGGCTTGAAATCATGGTTTTCATAAATTTTCAATAGCAATCGAAACGTGTCCTTCTTCTTCATTGTTATGCAGACTTAATGCGCTCACTAAAGTTCGACGCTGCTGGATATTGCAGCCTATTTACGTGGTTATGGTTATGGCCTTTCGGCGCGGCTGTTCCACGATGTGGCAGATCGATGCAGTTTATTTGCATGTGATTGAAATGTGACTTTAATATTTGTGGCGTGGTAGTAAATTTTAAACTGATCTCCGATGCGAATATATGCAAATGAGGATCATTATCGTCGGGCTGTGGCTTACTCGAAGTTGGAAAGCATTAATATATACAAATGTAAGAGTAATAAAAACAGACTGGTTGTCTTATTAGTTGTCTCATATTAGCAAGAATATGACAAACAAGTAATATCTATTCGCGAACAAATATCCAGAATAAAGAAAATAATTAGATTAGTAAAAAACCTGATCTCACGGAACCCTCAAAATGTAAATAAACCTGACCTCACTACCCCCCTGCTCACGTTACCCCTTAAAATATTAAAAATCCTGACCTCACGTTCAAGCTTCATGTTCAAACTTCATCCCACGTATGTAAACAAGTGTTATTGCACGTGATCCCTCAAAATGTAAATGGGCCTGAAATCGTGTCCAGCTGAACAACAATAAATTTCACTAAATCTGACCTCAAACGACTCCTCAAAATCTAAACAAACCTGACATCACGACCATGACCCCTCAAACGTAGACCTAAGATCAATGAACTCGACCAATATGTAAACAAATCCCGACCAAAGGTCATTGATCTCGATCAAAATGTAAACAAACCCCGACCAAAGGTCATAAAAATTGGCCAAAATGAAAACAAACCCCGGCCAAAGGTCATTGACCTTGACCAAAATGTAAACAAATTCCGACCAAACGGCAATGACCTCGACCAAATTGTAAACAAACCCTGACTAAAGGTCATTGACCTCGACCAAAAACAAACCACTGCCAAAGGTCATTGACTTTGGTCAAAATGTGAATAAAACCCGGCCAAATGTCGTTGACCTCGGAGTGGTCACGTGATGTCAAGTTTGTTTAGAGGTTAGGCTTGTTCACAGTTTGAGGTGTCACGTGAGGTCAGGTTTATTTATATTTTAGAAAGTCTTGTGCGATCAGGTTGGTCGACACTTTATGGGTTCACGTGAGGTCAAGTTTGTTTATATAATATTTTGGAATTAAGCGATTAGGGGGGATCTGAAAGTGTTCTTGGGCTCTTGCGATAGTGCAGAAACATTCAAGGCGAAGGATTCAACTGATTTTATTAAAGATTAACGATGAAATCCTTTTATGTATGCATTTATATCCGACGATATATATATATATATATATATATATATGGCGATTGCGGAAGATTCTATATATAAAATATAATTAAATTTAAGAAAATATATTTAAATTATGACATCACTAATACTGTGTAGGAATGGAAGAAAAGCCAAATGAAAATATATTTGAAATTTCATTGCAGTTACTCATGACTCTTGTCTCAGCAAGATGCCGCTTACTGAGCGACTTACGCAATTACAACAACAGCAGGCAAGTTGAAATCAACAAAGACACGTTCGCTGATGCAAGTTGAGGCGGGGAGCCGCAAAGCATTTAAGCCAAATCAGACGCAAATGAAAGAACATTGCAAGCAATTAAGCCGATGTAATAAATTAATCACAATGGCCGCTCAGACGATTAGGCCAGAATGTGCCGCCGCCAGCTAGTGAACACGATCGAAGCGGCAATGATATTAGTCAACGTTAAAGGGACAAGAACTTACGTTTGTGGTTGTGCATGCTCATTGCTGACCCGCGGTGTGGTTGCGGCTGTGGCAATGAGGAAAGGCGGGCGAGATCATGCGCTGGACTGCGGTTGCAATTGAAGCGCGGTATTAATATGTATTAGTAATAAAAAAAACTTGCATTTAATGCACGGATATGCGTCTAATATCGGAATGCATGTGCCACATAGATGCTAACTAAGTATTAGTTTCATTGCTATGCATCAAATGTTGTAGTTGCTGCGGCTGATGATGGCATGATGACGATCGTGTGTTGATGATGGTCATGTTGGCGGGATAGTGGCGGCGTATGATGACAATGTGTGAGCAGTAAACGACGGGTTGCGCCATCCAAAGTCCACTAATGGCCGTTGTCGGCAGCTCCAAGTGATGACAACACATATATAAAAATAAATGTAAAACTGTACGCAACTGGAAGCTGTGGCTCTTACAATCCAATAAATTTCTTTTATGCAAACCTACTCGTAATACCAGCGGCAAGTAATTTCCTTTTTTATTTTTGTTGCAAGTCGCACGTTTTGGCTTTTGAGTGCTCGTATGTCTGTATGTATGTGCTTATAATTTATTTGGCTAATTTGTGGCAATCGACATGGAATCTTGTTTATTAAACGTTGTGCGCTTATAACATTGTGAAAATATGCACTCAACGTATTTGTTGCTGTTGTTGTGTTGCAACCGAATTTGTACTTGAGTAACTTTGGAGATCGTTCGCGGTGTCTCTTGCATACTTTTAATCGCTCTACGCTCTTTACAGCTCAGCATAGTCTTTCGTTCAATACCAATTCTTATTCGCATCACAAGTAATGCATTGCAAAAACAATAACAACACCACATTGACGTTGCAACATTCGGTTTCCCTTGCTTTGCAGTTCATTAAAGGAATACTGATATGTGCATAACACTTTTAGTGATTTAAATTTCTTCAGTCCTCCACCGATCTTCGCCTGTCTGTCTGCGTCGCTTCAATGTTCGTGCGCTTGAGCGTTATATGGCAACCGCAGTTGTGTTTGTTTGTAGCTTGCAAATGAGGAGGATCGGTGGACTAAGATTTATGACCCCGTTTGATGTGTGACGACCGTCCGTACCGTAATGGGAATGCGTTAATACGCTATTGACCATGGGAAGACGTTAAATGTGTTTGTTGTTATTGTTTTTCTTTTAATTTGCTTTTGTTTATCTGTGGTTGTATGCCGCACGATATTGTAAATATGCTAAATGTTATTGTTATTCCTGTATGTACTCATATGTCGCATTACACCTGTCCGGCGCGACGTGAGCGGTGAACTGTTTCAAACGTGCTGACAAGCGCACAAATTTAAGCGTTTTTAATTACCGTAGCTTTAATGATTACACGCTGGTATTAAATGCTGGTAATTGCTGCAAGTTTCATTGGTTGTTTGATATGGTGTGTTAACTGTTTTGTAATTGACAGTTTCTAGAGCAGTGATTTGCTAGTGTCACACTTGACAGTTTAACAAGATGTGTAATATATTGGTTTATAATATTTTGTTGTTAAAATTGAATCTGAATTGAGTACCAATTAATTGGTTTCGTTATTTACAACTTTAGCGTGTCTTCTGAAGCAGCTATGATTTATATTAGCGTAGCCGCTGTGTCTCACATTTATCCTTCGGAATAGTAATGTTAAAAGACATATCCAATAACATAAAGCTCTTGATATTTTTATACGGAAGAAACCTCTTGACATATAATTTTGAAGAATTGAAGAATGAGAAGAATTCGGTGGTTGTTGTGATAATAATCCAGGTTCGTTCCGGTTTTGTAGAGCCCATTATCTTGGGACCGAGCTTTATTCTTCTTCGTTTAAGTTAAACTGTAATAAATAATTGTCACGTGTATTTGGATAGTTGCATCAAATTTGGAACATATATAGGTGGGATCCTTTTGATTTCTGTGGATGGTGCTGAGGTTCAGTTTAAATTGCGTTTAAGACGTAAAGAAATTAAACTATTAAACATACTGCTTAATATTTTACTATTTTCCTACTTATACTACTATATTTTTTGGTTCTTGGTAAAGAGGGATTCTCCAGGAAGCAGATCTACATCACCATCCTTCATCAAGCATTGCTTTATAGCCGTTAATCATTAAGTAAGAAATTTTCAATATATATTTGATAGGTCATTTTCTATTCAAATTGGGTTTGCGGACTCGTCGTCCTGATATGGGTATCTTTTTTATTGTTGTAAACTGCTTTGAAGTCGACAATTAATGGTTCCGATCAATTTTTGTCGGATTGGTTTTCAATGTTTGACTTTAAAAACAAATTATTAAGGGGTTAGGGGTAGTCAGGATTTTCAAAAAATCTTTTCTAAAAACTTGAAGTTGAACCTATAATTACTTTTCGAGTTATTTGACAAATAACAAAGAGCGCTAAGACACCCCAACACGCTAGTGTGAAACTTTAAATGCGTTTTTCTCAAAACAATGTTTTTTGAACTGGTGACAACTGTAACTCGAAAACCGCTCAGTAGGTTTTAATGAAATTTTTACAGCTTTTAGAATATATAATTATCCTGAGCCAGATCGAAGCTTTTTTCAAAAATTTCGATTTTTGAAGATCGATTTTTTCCCGAAAATCTAGAAAAAATTTCCTAAGGCCGCCATTTTTTTAATTTTGAAAAAAAAAAACAAAAAAGCTTCGATCAGGCACATGATTATCTATTTATAAAACTAATTTTTGTTATCCGATTGATTTACATGAATTAACAAGGACTTATGATTGTCACCACAATGACCTTTTTTTGGAACTGGGGCAACACAAACAGCTACAACTTTACAATTACATTTTTTTCAAATTTTCGTAACTTCATGTCAAAACATTGTGTAATAATGCCATATTATTACTTTAGCAATATAATATGATTTTATAGCAACACAAAGGGTAATTTTTTTGTATCTCTGACCAACCTTAACCCCTAAAGTGGATGTGGTTTAAAGCTGGGATGAACTGAAGTGGGATATTATGATTGTCGGCGTAGAATATGGGATCAGAACAAATGAGTTGTAGATGAATAACACAGTATAGAGACCCCTGAAATTACGACATATAATCCGTTTGGCTTCAAAACATTATCTTTACGATGGATTCTTGGACGCTGTTTTCAGTTCCGTTGTCCTAAGTGATTCCGTCAACTTGCCTTACAAATTCAATCATTAATGTACGTGTTAGAAAATCAAAAGCAACAATCAGAACTAAAAATGGTTGATAAAAAGTGTCGCGCTGTGCTGACTGTCAATCCAAATGCTTATCTTAATACAGCCAAGCATATTTGATTAGCCAATGCAAAAGGCAACGGGTCGAAATCAATTTGTGAAAATGCCAAAATGAAAGGATAAATCGTAAATTGCGTGATTTCAACATGAATCTCAAAATGTCAATTTAAAATGAAAGGCAACACCTCAAACAGCTCAAACGCCTCAAGCGACGCTGGATAATGTCGTGGACACTCAATTAAGTCATTGGCAGTTGAGGGACAGTCACAGCGAAATGGGTGTCATGTCACTCACTGAAGTATACTCAAACACACACACACCTGAGTGCGGTACCAGGTACCATAAGTAGGTACAGGTGAGCCAAAAGGATGCGGCAAAAAGGAGAAATATACTAACTATTTGCTGTTTGTACAAAAACAACGACAAACGTGTGCATTAAAGAAGAACAAGAATATAACATGACATGGGCCAAATGTAATGAATCTGCAGAGGAGCAGCTTAGAGCGGTGCGGCGGTGTGCCAAACCTCTCCACTTCATAAGTAAAATGTCCAACTGGCACAGCCGGCACAACTGGACTGGGTAGCGGCCACAACTGGAAAGTATGTTGTACCGTTGCTCATCGATGGTGATGGTGACGGTGATGGCAGCAAATTTAACTGACAAATAAGACAAAATGACACAAGTCAATCAAAGTATCACTTCAACTTTGGGTCCAAGACATGCCAATGCCATTGCGTACGCACACTCTCGACGTTGGTGGCAGCTCCCCAATACCTACTACCGGTGGATATGGAAGGATAGTGGTTGTTGCTGTGTGGTGAGTGTGTAAGTACATAAGTAACGGCGGCGCTAAGCTTGCAAACAAGCAAAGAAGCCATTCACCGGATCCCTGAGTTGGGCAAGTGTACCCGCCCAGTGATTGGCGGCAGGTTGGTGAAACTGAAATTGAGCCGGTTGCAGTGGCATGCTGATGGACTGTGGCGAAGGAAATGTATTTAAATGAATTCCAAGCGCCAAAAGTGATGGACGCATTTAAAATGTCAATTCGCATTGACATCAGGCTGAAGCCACGCACACCTCAGGCGGCGGGTAGAGCACATCTTCGCCATATACTCGTAGACAATGCTTGAATGGAGTGAGGTAATCCAAATCAAAATCGAAGTCGCAGTCAAAAACGCAATCGAACGCAAACTTTTAAAAGCGCTCATGTTGAAAATTTCAAAATTCAACAGCACCCCGTTTCAGTGTGTGTGTGTGGAAGAGCATGCGACTTGCGGCGCAAAATTGATTTGACTGGTAGGGAAATTAACCAAGAGGGGGAAAGGTAATTGAAACAACAACAATAAGAATGGACCACAACAACACTAATGCACATATTAAGACGCCAAAGAGGGTTTTGTCGCCGTCCGCTTGAGCAGACGCTCCCGAAGACGCTCCACATGACGATGACGGTGGCGATGCCTGCGAACGCGATAGTTGATGGCGGCAAATAAATCGCCCAACCCAGCCAGAGTGAATGTCAGCGCTCATAATGTCAGTGTAAGGGCAAAAGCAACACCAACAACAAACGCAACAGCACGCATGAATTCAAAGTGAACTAAAATGCCAATTGGCATAAAAAAAATGTGAGTGCGCGTCTTTTGTGATTGCTGCGGCGTTGCTGTCGCTTCGTCTTTATGCCAAAATGCCACCGCGAAATGCAAGGAATTTAAATTCAATAAACTCACCGCCTAAGCCGATGACATAAATTGTCGATGACAAGCGGACCGCGATGGATCGTGTATTGCAGACTGCGTACTGCGGATTGCGGACCGCAGCTTAGCCCTGAATACCGCACAAACATACAAACGAACGAGTATGTGTTGCTCGTAATTTTCGGATAACACACTTCAATAGTTTCACTCTTTAATCGTTCTAAAATGGCCTGGCAGCATGTTAGTGAGCTCGCAGAAGCGTTAGCAACGACTGCAGTGGCGTGTTAATGTCAATCAGCGCAATTTGAATGAACCGAAAATTCAATGACGGATTAATATGATTTTTTTTATAAAATAATGTGCCTTATATTCATATTGAAAGCTTATGGGATTTTGTGCGATATATAAATTTATTTGAATGACTTAACATTTTTGTGATTGAATACTTGGAATTATAATTTTTTTACAATTTATATAACGTCCAAATAAAGTTTTTGACAATATAATGCTAAAAAAGAGCTCGCATGCCAAGAAAATATAAACTATGTGGAACTTAGGTGATATTAAAACAATGATAAATCGTCTCTTGATCAGATAAGAATTGGTGTTTTAAGTCTAAAGCCGAGTTATTCGGCTCTCCGGCAGAACAAAACTTGAATTGTCAAACGTTTTCGACATATAAAGGACACTTATTGAAGATATAGAAGGACATTACCATTTGTGTCGAATCAAAACATGATAATATTCGTATCTTAAGATACATCCACTCCATGCTACCTTCTACATATAGTACTTTCCTCTCTCTCTCTAGCACAACCATGTTCATGTTTTCTAAATCTATCGTTATATACAGTATCTTATTCAACAGCGTCCGGGTAACCGCTACAAAAGGAACAACAAACATCAAAGTTGGAGAAACATTCGACCATCTAGAAACTAGACACTATCATAGTATCTTCTTCTTGACTGGCGTAGACACCGCTTACGCGGTTATCGCCGAGTCCACAACTGCGCACCACGTATCCCTCCTTCTGGCAGTTTGGCGCCAATTGGTTATACCAAGCGAAGCCATCGGAGTGGAGGTCTCCCTCTTCCTCGGCTTCCACCAGCGGGTACTGCATCGAATACTTTCAGAGCTGGAGCACTTTCATCCATTCGAACAACATGACCTAGCCAGCGTAGCCGCTGTCTTTTTATTCGCCGGACTATGTCTATGTCGTCGAATAACACATACAGCTCATCGTTCCATCGTCTGCTGTATTCGCCGTTGCCAATGTTTAAGGGACCATAAATCTTCCGCAAAACCTTTCTCTCGATAACTCCTAGTGCCGTCTCATCGGATGTTGACATCGTCCACGCTTCTGCACCGTAAAGTAGGATGGGAATGATGAGAGACTTGTAGAGTTTGGTTTTTGTTCGTCGAGAGAGGACTTTACTTTTCAATTGCCTACTTGGTCCATAGTAGCACCTGTTGGCAAGAGTGATTCTGCGTTGGATTTCCAGGCTGCATTGTTATTGCTGTTAATGCTGGTTCCCAGGTAGACGAAATTATCTACAACTTCAAAGTTATGACTGTCAACAGTGACGTGGGAGCCAAGACGCGAATGCGCTGACTGTTTCTTTGACGACAGGAGATATTTCGTCTTGTCCTAGTTCACCACCCGACCCTATCATAGTATCAGTATTCCTAACTAACACTTATTTGGAGTAAGTACCAAATACCTTTCGTTATGACTATTCTAATATATCATGTGTCATTGGTCGAGACCTTCGGGTACTTAGGTGTAGTTCCACGGATATGAACTGCAATGAAGTTGAAGGGAATTTAAGGGGAACAAATGAAGAACAAATTGGTTTCACTTGATGTTTCGAACTTACACCGTCTTGTATACCTAAATCGTTTATTCAAATACAGTGTCATTCAAAGCACAGAAGAAATAATAAATCACAACAAATTTACATAAAACATCTCAATAATCAAATGTCCTTTTCTATTTAACTTAACTGATTATGAAAGTAATCATTTAAAATTCTGAACACTTTTGCTCGCAATGTCTCAATCATACCATGAAATTGTCTTTTTGATTCCGGCATGTGACATAATATGCAGTTAGATACTCTATTGTCCACATATTTATTAATGTATAAGTCTTTCTTCTTTGTCCAGACAATCTTTATTACAGAAATATTTATAGCAAATAGAAAAACAAATTGCACAACTCACACTTATATCAATTCATAACACTTTCAATCTTCTGAAGCCTTTGATGCCAAAGCATAACTGTGAGTAATCGACCCAGCTCAGCCACACGTACTCGTATAAATAGATAGACTTGCACACATATTCAAGTAAAGCTAAATGTAAGCACATGTGCACATATGATTATGACCGGATATGGAACGTATCTCCGGTTAGCAGGCGGACATTTCCGACAACATAACTCGCCACAACCAGAGTTGGCAGCACTGACATATCCGTAATAATTTTCTGCATCGCTGATAGATTTGAATACATCAGCTGACGTGCCAACAAAAACCATTTGAGCTGGCATATGCATGTGTGTGTGTGTGTGTGTGCTTTCAACATCCCTTGGCTGAATATGCGAAAGCGTTGAGCTTAAACGGATATTATCAGGATAAACCATTCATGCTCGCTTCCAGCTATGTACGCATGTGTATGTGTGTTTGTAAGTGATATGCTGTCGCTGGGCTATCCTTATATCCGCGCAAATCCATTGGAGGATTGCAACTGTCATTCAGTTGATGTGGCTATTTTGTAGTTCATTTGTTTGTTATAAAGGCATTTGAAATGAAAAAAACGGTACTTGTCGTATTTGTGCGCATTTGTGCAATAAATATGGATACGGGTACATACGGGTATGGTATGACAGGCGTGGGTATTGTTAAATTGCTGATGTTATGTGATATTTTATTTGAAAATCAGAAGATAGAGTTGAATTCATTCGTAATGAAGTGTTATATATGTATATTGTGCACATTTTCAGTTTTTGTATTTCGGATTTTGTGTTTTCACTGTTATTAGAAAAAGTAAAAATTAAAATATTTTGAGCTTATGGCGACCATTTGTGGAATGTAATCATGTATTATTTGGGCTTTGATATTTGGGCTAGTTGAAGCTCCTATTTGATTTTTGTAACTTAGTAATTGCCAATTTGCCACAGCCACTATAGAAATTAAATGTCAAACGACTGTCAGTGAATTTGACGTAATAAAAATCACACATAATTAAAGAACTGTAAGGAATGTAATATCTATTGTATGGATGGATGGCAGCTTTAATGCCGTCCAAATTTATTGCAACCTATTTATTGTTTAGGGGCCATCCATAAATTACGTCACACGAATTTAAGGACTTTTTAACCCCTCCCCCCTCCTTGTCACAAGTTGTCACATTTTGAACTCACCCCCCCCCCTGACGTGACGTCACCCATTTTCCAATTTTATGGATTTATCATAAAACAAAAAAAAAAACAGGTTATTCTATTTATTCTTATATTTATTGAATCATCTTTAATAAAATCAACATTTAGTTAAATATTAAAGTACAGAGACAACGAATGACTAGTCAAGAAATAATAGATACTTAATTATGCTCATTAAAAATACTTCAGAATACTACGACTTAGGAATTTATGACTGTTACACGGCAGAAGACAATTGTCAAGTAAACAATGGGAACGAATAGAAGTCACTGCGCCGGCGCGAAGCATGTGCGACAGCCGGCAGAAGTAGCCGCGCGTTATCGGCGTGGTACAGAGCAGCCAGTCGCCTAGCACCCAGGAGCGCAGAAGAGCGGGAAACGATATTGCCCTAAATTTTGAAATTTGATGTCACAAAGCTTTTGACCCCCTCCTGCCCCTTGTCACACAATGTCACTTCTGAATGATAGGGAGGGGGGGGGAGGCCCTTCAAGGTATGACGTAATTTATGGATGGCCCCTTATGTGCCTCAAGTTGCTATAAAAATGTAATGTCAGTCGACTGCCAGTATATTTGGTGTAATGAAAACCACACACAATAAGTGAATTTAAAAATGAGCAAGTACCTTTAGTGCTATGCGTCTAAAAGTTGTTTCCTCTTGGAGATTCCTATAGCATAGAAAAGTTCGTAACTTTTCAAAGTGGTGGTAAATTTGACTGTAACATTGACAGTATTAGGTTCGGACTGTGACAAACATTACCAATTATCTATAGTTATATAGTGTTTGTCGTATAACTACTAAAAACAAATATTTCTTATTTATGACACAGTGAATATCTACAATCATCTACAATCTATTTCCTCTCAACTTCCCTGTTTGCGAGAAAGTGTAACTGGCAATGGGAAATTATGTCTACATATTTATAGTCCTCTGCAAGGAAGTGTTGTAGTCATAAATGTATAAATGTTGCAGCACTCAGCAATCACCCATTTACCTCTTTTTAAGCAATCCGCTCGCCTTGTTGCCTTTCCTCTTCCCGCCAACTAACTAATGTTGTTACCCTATACTATGGTGTGTTAGCTCCAATGCCATGATCAACAGTCATCTCCACCAATGCCAGCAACTACTACACCACCACCAAGTATTAATCATAAAGAAAAAAGTGAAAGAGCTGAAATTGGGGGAAAAAGGCAATATTTGCGCACGTTTCGTATCGCATTACCGATCTGCCACTAACAACCGCTCGCACTGCTACCGTGGCAATCGTTAGCGTTAGCTGCTGCAATGACGTTACTTGCAACAACGCTATGGCAAATGTGCCACCTGTTTGTTGTTGGTGTTATTTTTTTATCGTTTTATAGCCAACAAAAGCAATAAACATTTGCTGCACTCGCATTTTGTTAGCAATTTTCATCAGTTTGGCTATTGAGTTGTCTGTGAGGCTTGGCGGCTGACGCTGCTGCTCCTTTTACAGGTTGAAAGTATGTATGTTGTAGTTGTTGTGGTTTTGGTGGGCTGTTGCCGGCTGTGTATTTTATTGAAGTGGCTACTATCACTTTTCACTAAAGTCATTTGATATTCGCTCTGAACATTGCCAGGTGGTGGCGTAGCATTAAATGTGGTGTTTGTGTCTGGTGGAAGAGGTAGATATAGGCGATGTGTATAGCCATGGATTATGTCTCTAATCTCTTTTGTTGCAAACAATTCGGCGTTTATTCGTTTGGTAAGAAAACAAGTGCACAACCTTAACCTAAAAGTGATGTATGTCCGCGCGCTTTTCGGGAAAGTAGACCGGCAATTTATTTGGTTACGACCGCTTAGAGTTGCCATGTGCATTTGAAGTGCATTACAAATTGAGTAGATTTCAATAGGAACGAAGAAAATTTGAAAGTTGGTTTAATAATGGACGATGGAGACTGGAAGAAAGCAAGGTAGAAATCTCGTGACACTATCTAATGGACTAACAAGATTTACCAAGACTAATGCTGTACATTCAGTCAGTCAGGCGAACGATAGACTCAAGCTTTGTTGATATATGAGGCTTCGTCCCATCTTTAGAAGTTTTTTTAGTATAACAAGTTCTGCAAGATTGATTCTCATTCTCTTCGTAATGGGGATCAACCCAAATATCTACTCTAACTTATCTATGTTGTTGCTGTATTTATTCCTTTGTTATTTTTCGAACTTCCATTACATAAAATTACTTCTTTTACTGGGGATTGGTAACCCTAATTTAGTTGCAAGACGTTCACCATGATTACAATGACTTTCGAACGATTTGCACTTGTTACGCGATCACTATTAAGTAATTTTTCATTTCCAGTATCTTTCTTTTCCGCAATTCAAATGGCCTGGCGCATACAAAGTGCTTATATTTACCGTTTGTGCAACGGCTGTATTGTTGCACCAAAGCCCTCTTCCAGGCTGAAACCGAACACGAGTACATATATTTGATAATCTCGTAATGCGATACGCTTTGTTGCAAGTAGGCAAAGTGCAGAAGTAACCAAACAAATCGACACTTATACTTGCAACACTCGCTCATTCATTCAACAAAGTGATTTTTTGAAATTCAAGAGCAACACTGAGAGCCGCCGCACTTTCATTCATTTGAACAATTATTATTATTTTCTTTTTTGAAATGCTGAAAAATGACTAATGCCATGAAGTTAGATAAATGTATAAAAGCCTAGGCTATGAAGGCAACTTGTTACAGTATCGAAAGCAAAGTTCACCCAAAGTGACGCAAAGTTAATACAGAAAAGAGTACGATAAGCTGAGTGCGGTTCAAAGTTATGGAAAATATAGTATGTTGCGCTGAAGATAGAAAATGAAAATGGACGGACATTAAAATATAATTTATTCATTTTAGTTTTCGCTGTTCACCGTTTTGGTTGTGTATACAAGCATAAGTTATGCCTCACATCATGGCTTTGATGAGTCATCATTTGGCGGTCATCATCCCATTGAAACGCACTCTGAGGTCTCCAAGCATGTGCCGGTTAAAGTAATCGAGAAAGTACCACTCTCAATACCGCACCCGGTACCTGTAGAGGTGCCGAATGTTATACGCATACAAATACCCGAACCATATGCAGTGCATGTGCCCGTGGAACAAGAGATTCAAGTGCCCACATATAATATTGTGCCAGAGATAACCGAAAAACGTATACCCTACACAGTCGAGAAGCCATATCCGGTGGAAGTGGAGCGCCCATACCCCGTAGAAGTGGTGAAACAGATTAAGATTCCAGTACCAAAACCATATCCGGTGCCAATTACTATTTACAAACATGTTGTGCAGAAGGATCATGGTTGGGATAAATAATAGAGAGTGTAGAGATCAGAAGTTATAGATGGGCGTGGGTGTGCATGAAAGCCTGTAGTTATTTCAAAGTTATTATATTATGTTTGTATTTATATTCAACTATTTTATTTAATAAAAAAGAAAGATTGATGGATTTGGATATATTTTACCATAAATTATGATATACTGACGTTTTTTATTTTATAAAATTCATTTTAAAGGATGGCTCTGATGTCCTCAACAAAGTAACAATTCAACCTAATTCAAAGAGAGAACAATTAGTTGTAAATCTGTAATATTTGTATTATTTTTCCTCATAGTTTTATTCGAATATGGTTTGAATAAAGGCGTATCTCTCAACTGATGATTATAACCGTCCTTGTGTCTAATAAGAATTAAGTTCTTACCATATAAATATCAACAGAAGGAAGATGTAAACCTGAAGATCGTAGCCTTAAAGAGAATACTGCAGTTATGACCAATATTAGTTAGTCATCTTCTAAATTTCAAATCCGTTGCGAAATCAGGGCTCTCCATATTGTCCTCAGCACTTCGAATTGGTTACGTGTCATTTATATTTCTATTTTAATGCGGTGTATCGATTTGAATGTTTTGTCCGATGTATTGCTAAAATCTGTAAAGTACCATTATGAAATGAACAAGCGCATAGAGCCTAACAGAAATCCGTTTATACATCTAATTTCTATTCCAGTCAATTTGTACCGATGACCCAGGTATGATATCCAAGACCTTAGTCTAGCTAAAGCATCGAATCCTTTTCACTTCGACTTCTTCCAGACAACTGTGGCCATGTGTGCGTCAAAAATTGTAGTCTTACCTCAAGAAAGCCTATTGAACAGTTTCAGGCCCCTACAACTGAGGCAATGGTTTAATAGATTTTTTGTGTTCCAAGAAGATCTAAAATGCGCTTTAGTGGTAATTCTTGGCCAGCGCTCATCGAGTTTAATCTCTAACACTGCTATCCAGTGTTGCAGTGCTGGGGTGGAACTCCGACACATTCCCAGTCCGATGATTTATCCCGTTGAAACTTGTTGCCCCATCTGCTTGAAAAACGCTGCAATGGTCCTGTAGTCTGAAACTAGAGTTGATGGAGAGCTCATGATCGAAGACTGATTTTCGGTCTAATTAACGTAAATATTAGAATCAAAGAATTATCTCGGGTAGTTGTTAACTGGTCTATAAGGGATTAAACTATTTTTTCCAGACTTTAACGATCTCTTTGTTACCTTTATAGGTCATTCTTTTAAATATTCAAATTGGCAATAAATTGTGCATGAAAGTTCTTGGATTTAATTGTCCATGATCATGGATTGTAGAGCAATTATTGTTTGGTTGCAATGCCAATGATTTCAAAATAAATTGAACTAGTTTCTTAACACTTTCGTGCCAATGCAGTTCAAGATACAAACATATGTACTGACATAAGTATTTGCAGTAAACTTTGCGATTTTATCTTTCTTGTTTGTAATTTGCATCACATTTCTACAACTTCGCCAATGTCGCAATCATCGAAATTGGAATTCTGCGGTTGTGGGCGTTTTCTGATTGCGCGCAACGCAGCAGCTGCAACATAAAACTGTATCGGCCATTCTTGTGGGCCAAATGTATTGCCACATTATGCTACATTTAATCGCATGCAAAGTGGCAAGTGACTCGGTGTTACGGCGCTGCACTCGCCGCGGAGAGTTTGTCATTAGATTTGGGCTGCTGTTTTGAGTGCAACTCAGCGGGCGCTTGTTGCAACAATTGTGTAAACTGTGTTTGCTCGAACTCATGTGGCACCAGTCAAGTGTGTGTGGAGTGGCAGTGGCAAGGCGCCTTTAGCTGTTTTTCAATGCTAGCTGCTACTACTTGGTTGTCGCATGTGGCATGTTGCTGGTTGCTGCTACTCCCGCAATCGCTTGCCACTTTGTAACTGTCAGTGCACATTAAGGCGTTCATATCTCGCTCAGTGCACGCGTGCGTCGCTATTTGTACTGCAAAAAAAAAAAAACGAAATGAAAACAGCAACATTTCTCAAATATCGCCTGCTGCACTCAACCTGACTCCTACAACTTCCCCTCTCCCGCTTTAGGGTCGGATTTGTAATTGTCTGCCGCTACCAGTGCGATTGTGTCGGTGGCATACTGCAGTGCACTGGCTATTGTTGCTACCAATTGTTGCAACTGCGTTATACCAGCAATGTTTCGTGTAATTGTTGTTGTTGGCACAGCAGGTAAATTGCGAATTGCAAATTGCACTACAAAGTGTATTGCAATAATTTGCATATGCTACAATAACAAAAAACACAATTTGTACAACAATGCTATCAGCTTAGTGTTTACTTCGTGCAACTCAACAAAAAGGAGGAAAAAAACTCACCACGAGTAATTGCAACATTTGTGAATGGCACTGTTGCAACTTCATTAGAGATTTGGTATTTTTATTTATTTTTTTTAAATTCAAATGTTTGCAGTCACTTTTGTTCGATGACTGCGCTGTGATTACATTATTTTCCAGAATTTTTGGCATTAATGGTAATTTTATCGAAGTTAGTTATCGCAAAATGCTGCAATTTTTGCATAGCATTTTGTGTTGTATTTGTAGAGGAATTATTTGTATGATTTTTGATACATCTGTAAGTGCATTGTTGTTGTAGTAAAATTGTAAGATTGCTTTCAGAGTATTTATAATTCATTTGGTAAGGAATGTAGAATTTTCGAATTATTTGTGAAGAAATATGACTCTGTGAAAAGAAACCCAAATGATATTTAGCCTAACCCCATTATCCGTAAAGAGAACTATAATTTAGTTCCGGCTTCAAAGGGATATATTTTTATTCTATCCATTTTCTGGTAAAGAAATTTTGAAGCTAAGCAATACCATATTACTCCTAAATGATCTGTAAGTTCTTTTGTTGTTCATTTACCCACTAGCAGACGAATCTACATACATAAGAAAGTCCACGAAGAATACTTCTAAAGTTTTATTTCATATTCCATATTTCATTTCTTTGAATAAAACTTTTATTCATCAGCTCAAAGAAATCTGACCTTGAATAGTAGATCACTTTTTTTAGACATTTGAAATTAAGATCCTAAAAAATAAGAAAATAATTTTACAATATGATACTATTAAGTTACGGATCGAAGTAATTAGAACAAGATTGCCAATAAGCTGCTCCGAACTAAATATGTTGACCAAAAATCGGTTAGAATATATAATATATGTAGATTATGCATTTCATTTATATTTATTTAAAATCATTACACACATTATTGTAGATTACACGGGTATTTTTAGTTACATGTAGATTAAAGTTCATTTATATTCAATAATAATTACACACATTATTTGTTGATTATTATATCGTGCAAGCAGTTGATGCCGCTGTCTTCACTATCGTCATAGCGGTTGATGCCGCTGTCTTCACTATCGTGCTAGCGGTTGATGCCGCTGTCTTCACTCGACTCACTCTACTTGTCAACTATACTTCTTTTATTAAAAATGGTCGTCTGTGTCGTTGTGTCTTCGTTAAACTTTGCAGGGTTGTAATTAAAAGTAACAGCCACTACGTGTGGACCTTTTACCCACAGGTTCCACTCCCACATATATATATCGAGTAATTCTTCGATGAATCAATGAATAAATCTGTATGATTCTATATTTTAATCGGATTACGAAATTTTGCGAAAGCTTTCTCATCGACTAGAAACCGAAAACACGTTCAAAGTTTCAAGAAACGTTTTATGAAGTATATGTCGAAACAATTTCGTTATTTATGATTGTGATGAAGGATTTTTTCTGTATAGTTATACAGGGAAACAATTGGAAAAGCCGCTGAGCTATCCTTATATACACCACCAGGCTACTCTAGAATCAACATGTACGTAGACAGTCAGGCGGCAATCCAGACAATATTCTCTTTCTGCGTATCGGCAAAAGCGCCTTGGGTATCAGGGCAGCAGTGGAGCATGTCGTCAGAAACAAGCGACTTCAATTCTACTGGGTGCCAGGCCACAGTGGCATCGAGGGTAACGAGGTAGTGGACGAAATAGCCAAGAGAGGATGATGGAACTTGTTAAGGAAGTTCAAAGCGCACTGGAAGGATCTATAGGGATGCAAAACCGCAACAGTTATGTGTTAAGCGGTAGATCAGAAATACACGAAGTTCTTACTGACTCTCGATAGAAGGAAATGTAGTAACATGGTCGGCATACTCACTGGTCACAGTCTTGTGGCGGCGTACGTCTACAAGATTGGGCTGACAGAAGGGAGAAGAATGCAGAAAATGTCAAGAGCAAGGTACCAGAGAAACAATGGAACATCTATTGTGTGCTTGACCGGCAGTGTTAAGGCAACGGTTTCAGCACTTGGGGGCTTCACAGTACGATAATCTGGAAGAGATTTCGTTAGTGAAGCCACACTAAGTTTTGAAAGTTGCATCAAGCGCAGGCCTAACCTAAAGGATGACTACTTCACATTGATTACGTGACGGCACTCCATGTGGTACCGCAAAGGACCAAAATCGGTCTATGTGTAGCTCACTGCCTGCCAGATTAACCTACAGGGAAACGCTATTAAAAAATTATTTTACCTATTTTTCGAAAACTACAGAATAAATGAGAGGTGGAGATATCAAAAGTTGAGAATACGAAAACTCGTCTATAAAATCAAATGAATTTTGCCACGATCTCTGCACACACATACACTCCAAAGTTTCTAACTTCTGTCGGATGCCATCTTTTTAATTATTTTTGCACTATATCTATATGTTGGTTAATATATGAGATATCTTTAGCAATTAGGTTATTATATTTATATATCTCGAATAACGCTCGAAATTTGTGCAAATCTGCATACCATTTCCTTTTCAAATTACGATTTTCTAGTGCTCCACATGCGCATAAACAGAGATGAATATCTTGAGTAGGGTCTGATAGCTTTCGGTCAAATGTGTTTTAGCCATTACTTTACCTTCATTTCCATTCAAAGAGTCAGGTGTTTGTTTCTTCTAAAGCACTACAAATGCTAATCGGCGAAATCATTAAATCACGGCAGCTCAAACAAATTAGTTGCATATTTAATGATAATACGAGTCGACTAACAAGCAAGGCTTTATGACCAAACACACACACATACATACAGTTTCAGTACAAATATTGATATGCACATATGTATGTGGCTTCGTATATTTGTCACCACACACTGAACTGCGCAGCTTCTTGTGACGCGTTGTGATCCTCCGCCATCACAGATACATCGCAATCGCGATCGCTCGCTGATTAATGCGTGGTACAGCTGCCATTTTCGAGGCTAATTATCCACTTTAAATTTAATATTCCACACACAAGCAGACAAACAATGCAATGTGGCAGCAACTAGCAGCAACAGGACAACAATACCAAAATTAAGGCAAAATGTAAGGATTCTCATAATCAGATACCAATGTTGAGATTAAAGACCGCAACAAAGCAATTGGAACAAAATACATTGAAAAAATAAAAAACGAACAACAACAACAACATTGTTATCTGCAAAGAGGCATTGTGGTCCAACTCCACTTGCTTGTAGGAAAGGAGGCTTTTGTCGGCGGCGACCTCCAAAATGCGGCAACACGGCACATTCACACAAAGCAGAGAGACAGACAGACAACATCAAAGGAGCTTTATGAAAAAGTAAAAAATAAAGAATAACAAAAACAAAAATCGGAAAATGCTTAAGGAAAAAAATCATGCACTGGTCATTCATTTTGAAAGATTCGCTTGCCTTGCGGCCGCTGTGAGCCGATGTGGCTGGCTGTTGGTTGGCGGCTAGTTGTTGGTTGGCGTTCCTTAACCAGCGTATCATTCAATTGGCGACATTTCTCGTCCGCACAGTGGCGATATTATGCGACCCAAACCAAACTGGGCATTACCAGTAGCATTACCAATCAATGACGCTGCCAGCAGCAACAATGCACGGTAGCTGCATGCAACCCTTGTTTTTTATTTTGTTCTTCAAGTTTGCTGCATTGTTCCATTGCCGCCAACTAACTGCAGCACTAACGTTTGCCATGCGAACTGTCAAATCGATGATTCCACGAATCGTTTTTGATGCTAAGCTGCTGTTGAGCGTGCCGCTGCGCAGCTCTCAAGCATCGCTGAAAGGATTTGTGTTAAACAGTAGCTGAGCTGAAAGCTATGATGTTGCCAACAAAATGCCAAGTACCCACTAGTCAGCCGCTATACACAGTCACTAGAGTGATCTCAAGCGGCTTATGGCCATGTGGCTGACGAAAAATGGCGTCCGTCACCATTTTGTTGCATCACCATGCATTTACTCGCCTTACAGTGATGCATTATAATGCATCAAGTCGTTGTCTGCTTGCATTTGTGAAATGCCGCCGCCGCCGCTTGGCTTTTCATGCATGCGGCATAACTTCAAAGCGGTACGCAGTCGCCGCAAAGACATACAAAATGCGCCATAATCCTTTGCACCATGGAAAATTGCATTCAGATGCAAATTGAATTGAATTGAATTGATGAGTTGAATGCTTTGGTTGCTTCGTTGTTGGTTGGCTGCCGCTTCTTTGCATATGAAGGCTGCTGAGCGGGTGAACAAAGGTTTTTCTATTTGTGGTTATGTTGTTTTTGTTGCCAAAAGCGAAGTGCAGGAGTTGGTGTGGTAGTTAAGTATCTTAGTTATGTTTTTGTTGATGGTGGAAATGTGGTGGATTAAAATAATTTCTTAGCTATATGCTGTATATGATTGCTTCTTTTCTGAGAATTCCTTGTGAATGATAAAAATTCAAAGAATTCGGTATGATAAGAAGTATCAGCATACTTTGCACTTACGCTTCAATCAATATTTTCTTCGCTCAACAAATAAACGTCTTCTCATTGCGTTCGATCTTAGTAAACTTGAGCAAGTATAAAGATTTTATTTTATCTGCTATAGGGAGGCATACCGGGTCATATCGATGCTTTTAAGGATCTATGCCAGTGTGACACTTTAAAAAAATCGATTTTTTTTATTTTTTGCTTATTCGATAGTTTATGATTTCAAAAATATCCTGTGTAAGCGGTAAGGTCGTACCTTGAATAGTTTTTGAATGGCAGCGTTCTAAATATCGACATTCGCAGGTATAAGCCGCTATAGTCGAAAGTTTAAAGACGATTTTTTCGACATTTTTTAAAATTGCTACGATACATTGACCGATCGACTTCACATTTAAACTAAGTATTATTGAATATATTTACTGTACAATGACCTGCACAATCTTTTTGATTGGTTGAAAATTGGCATTACAAAATCCAATTTTTTACCTAAAACAACGACTTTTTTTCAGAACTACGCCATTTTGTTGATTTTTGATATTTTTCATTGTACAGGAAATATTTTAATAACCTTTTTGATTTTTTTTTCAGCTACTCAATCGGCCGGAATCATGTCAGCAGTTGGGGACCTTTGTTTTTGCACCTCCGAAGACAGCACACAGCTTTGGAACTTTTGGAAAAAAAAAATATCTTAAAATATACATAGATTAAAATATTCCTTATTAAGTCCAAAAAACTTCAAAACATCCGATTGAGTACTTTCTTTAAAAAAATTCACGAAAATCGCCTAATTGTTCATAGGTTACACTGGTATAGCCCCTTAAGATGTTTACAAATTTAATTCCGAGCTGGTAAATTTAGGTTGGAAAGAGCTCTTCGACGTTGAGCCTACATTGTGCTATTAATATCTATCTTTTCTAGACTCCAAAGCAAGACGATATTCTGATCGATGATAATCGAAATCTATCTGATTCGTTCAACTTGCAAATTTACATATAAATCAAGCGCCAGTATGGCATCGCTCGTCTAAATATTTTCGAAATGAGACTATAACATTTCAAGGCCTCACACATAAAAGATGCCTCAGATGAACTCAGTGCCTTTGGTTAATATTTACCGAATATATGGAACAATCTATCAGGTACTTTATATTATATATGTAGATTCAGAGGGAATCTTTTTCTTCTAAAATGGGAAAAATCGGGTCATTACTTCCTCTAGCCCCCATTTATTTCATAGACATAATAGGGATCGAAAGAAGTTTTTATAAAATAATTGTCTTTTCAGCTGGAAATGGGCCGAAAGGTGGGACAAACAAAGTGTCTAAATATCATATGTATTAAGTTCTAATATTTTGATGAAATAACTATAAATACAGTACAGTGGGAATACAGTTCATTTATAAAAAAATATAATTTTATCAACTTTCGGATCATTTTGGTCTTTTCAGATCAATTAAAATATGCGTATTTATATTTCGAAGATTCATTCAAAATCAAAGCATTTTATATATTCAATGTCAATCCTCTAAAAAATAATAACAAACATACAAAGATTTAAGTATATGTCGAATATTATTATTAAAAATATTAGTATTTTATATGCATCAATGGCATTGTTGTAATTAACCTTGAATGCTTGAAATGGTCGCCTCTACCAAATATACATATTTAGTACTTATGTTACCCAATTTGTAGTAAGAATAGAAGACATTATAAATCTTTAAAACAAATCTAAACAAATTTTTATTATCTCATAAAAAATGGCTAATTGACAAGAAACACGCACTGAATGTAATCAAAAAATAAGGAAATACATAATTTCTTCGTTCCAGAGATTAAGAAAGTCAAGTGGCTGCAACTGCGGTAGGTGAACAACTTTTTTCAAGTGTCTTCGCCGGCACACCATAAACTAAACAGAGTATAGTGCCCAAGACCACACACAGTTGAAAATAGTACAATGCCATAGCACATCATAAAGTAGTAGCATAAATCGCTAATATCGAATTTAGTAGATGGATAGTGGCTGAGGTCATACATATGTGTGTATTGTTGCGTTATAAGGGCAACTGCATGGCACACATGCAGTTGATAGACCTTGAGGCATATTTAATACACATAAATTCTTTGGTGAGAGAAGAAATCAAAATATTTGCTTACGTAATGTACAAAAATTATTTTCGATGCGGTTGTAGAAAGTCATATTTTATGCACTCGAGTTCTGTGGCAAGCGCAAGCATAGAGTGAGGCCACAACAAGTACTCACATGTACACATTGTTTATGGTAAACATGAGAGCTGATAGCGTGAATATGCGCAAGCGAAAAACAAGGAAGCGTAACTAAATGCTTTGTCAATTATGAAAGTAGAAATGTTCATGCAACATGTGCTAGGTAGATGTGGATGTGTAAAAGTAATCGAAATTTTGTTGCACAATGCATCAGTTCCAAGAGAGGTTTGCAGCGGCGTCAATCTAAGAGATGGTGGCGGTTTTTACGGCACTAAAGTTGACCGCTGCGAATCTATACAATGACGTTGCGCTAGTAAAATGTACTTGCAACAAGTATGTATTTGTAAAAACCTTAAGCATACAACAACGCTCAGATACTTGACAGGTCGCAGAAATCAAAAGAAAACCCTCAGCATTCATATTTGCATATAGTCAACATCAATCGACCGTTTTTGCAACATGCAACCAGTTCAGAGCATGACGAAATGTTGCATTGTGCGTATTTTCTACACAATTTCATTTATTCCACGTAAAGCATTTGTAGTGATCTCGTTGTTGCTGTTGCTATTCGACTTTAGTTTTGTTGATTGCCTGCCATATTTGCTCACCTTCTCCGTAGCAAACCGTAGTTGTGCAAAAGCGAATTTCACCATATTCTTCATTGTATTTTTCCCTGTTTGCCATTTGCCTTTGACGATGATGAGTTGCGCTACGCTGGCGTTTCCGTGGAAATTCTCCGCTCGTTGATACATCCTTGTACATCTACATATCCGCAAACGGTTGCATTGCTACTTAGGTGCAATTCAAAGTCGTGGCAGCATTCGTTTGTGTGCCCAAATAAGGTGACACAATTGCTGTGCCGCCACAAACAAACGCCGCGCGTTTGCATACGCTCACCAATGCAGCCATTGTTGCACTGATGGATGATTGTAAGCTGTAGCAACTTTTTTTGCACAAATTTCGCTCCTGCTGCCGCTGCTGCTGAGTCGCTATTGTAAAACTATTGTATGCCTTCAGATCGGATCGGATCGGTGATCTTAAATGTTATCTCGAAATAATCAGAATGTGATTTGCGCAGATCTAGCTTAGTTTTCTTCGATTTTTTCTTTTGAGAGTATACGACTAGAGCTTTGTAATAATGTAACAGTAATTCGTGCAAACTGCAAAAATCTTATAACTATTAATTATAGTCTATAAAACCCCTTGTTTATTATACATAATATTTTTCGCCTTAAAATATTACATCATACAACAAGTTACTGCTCAGTCATAAAAGGTATAAAGTCTTTGGTACTGCAATTTTTTTCTTGTTTTATCTTATAACTCGTCACATTTAATTTGCATTTTGCGGCAAAAGATCAATGCGAACAAGTAAAGGTAGTGAATTATATATAAATAACAAAATTTAAGGATCTTGACTTGACAGCCGATTTCCCTTTAAAACAGCTGTATCTACGTAGGCAGGATTTTCTCACTAAATATTTGATTTCGTACGAGTACTTTCTCATGTATATAATCAATAAAAACATAATAGATATCTCGACACACACCATCATTTCGTCGATTTTAAAGCTGCTTTCGACAGCACGAAAAGGAGCTGCCTTTATGCCGTGATGTTTGAATTTGGTGAAATAATACGAGTTGCAGAGCTAAATAGGGAAGGTACAATTTTCTATATGAGTGTACGCCGATGATATTGATATCAACCGCGTAGTTTGTTCTGCTTTTTCCAGCCTAGATAAGGAAGCGCAGCGAATAGGTCTGGAGGTAAATGAGGACAAGACGAAATATCTTCTGTCATCAAACAAACAGTCAGCGCATTTGCGTCTTGGCTCCCACGTCACTGTTGACAGTCATGACTTCGAAGAAGTATATAATTTCGTATACCTGGGAATCAGCATTAACAACACCAACATTGTCAGCCTCGAAATCCAGCGCAGTATAACTCTAGCTAACAGGTGCTACTTTGGACTGAGTAGGCAATTAAAAAGTAAAGTCCTCTCTCGACGAACCAAAATCAAACTCTATAATGCGCTTATCATTCCCGTCCTGCTTTATGGTGCAGAAGATTGGACGATGTCAACATTGGATGAGACGACACTAGGAGTTTTCGAGAGGAAAATTTTGTGCAAGATTTATGGTCCTCAGAACATTGGCAACGTCAAACGATGGAACGACGAGTTATACGACGACATTGACATAGTTCAGCGAATAAAAAGACAGCGGCTACGCTGGCTAGGTCATCTTGTCCGAATGGACGAAAACACTCCAGCTCTGAAAGTGTTCGATGCAGTACCTGCCGGAGGAAGCCGAGGAAGGGGAAAGCCTCCACTCCGTTGGAGGGACCAGGTGGAGAGCGACCTGGTTACACTTGAGATCTCCAACTGGCGCCGAACTGCGAAGGAAAGAGAGGAGTGGCGCGCTTTCATCGATTTGGCTATAACCGGCTAAACGGTTTCTATGCCAATCACATACTTACAGTTATCTCGAATCTTTAATTATATTAAATAGGACTGTCTTCTATTCGCCAAACCTTATTGAGTATCGAATCGAACAAACCATTCCAGTTGTTCAAAGAGACCTGCGATGACGCAGCTCTTGTATCGAAATAAACTCGCTAACTTAGTTGTTAATTTAATACATATGTGACAAGGTGAATGGATCTCAAAGATTTATATTGTAGAAAAATAACTGAGGTAACGTCACTTTTCGATCACTAACCTTAGAACAATTGTATATCATCAAACTCTCAAAGTAGTCTAGTTAGGGTTAGTACTCTAAAACAGTGATAAACAGATTTTTTTGTTTATACGGATCTCTAAGTTAAGTTAATTGGAATTTATATTCAATATTTGCTTACTATAAACTAGAAATACTAAAAAATTTAGTTTTATATTGATTCTGAAATTTTCTCAAGAAGTTCTAAAAGCTTTTTTCTACCAATGACAAAATTTTCCTCTACACCTTTTGACTTTAGGTAAAAGTTCTATTTTTTTGGACAGTGACGTCAAAACGATTGCTTAATTCCTGTTTCGAGGTTTTTCATTTTGTCTAGATTCATACCAATAAAAGCCAACATTCTGCTTATTTCCGCTTATAATACGGAGTTCATCACCACTCTCCACAATATATGCTTCTAAAGTTCTGGTACATTAGCGGAAAGTACTATCTACTAATTCGAAATCTGCAAATTAATTTAAAAGAACATTTTCAAAAGCTTTTGAAGTACACAGTACGGAACAAGTACTAAATTAAATAAACAAATTTCTCGCATCCTTGCCTAGATATGCACATCACATCGTTCATCAGAAAAGCATATACAACGGAACAGTCGAAGCTTTCGCTAAAAAGGCGATCTATACAAATCATTTCAAGTTAAATAAATAAACACTTCACTTCACTCAGTGCAAGTTTCAAATGCTTTCAACACGGCTGCAGCAACACAAAAGCGATTAATTTGTTTTGTTTTATATTGAAAAGCGAAAAAATAAAAATATAAAAAAGGTATAAGTATATGTGGCATGCCACAATTGTGGCCTGGGCGCTGTAAGGGAAGGCAAAAGTATTTAACAAATGCCAAAAAGTAAGAAAGCTAAGGAACGAATATTCTAATGATATTTGAAGAGGTGATGAAAAATGTTCGAGTAACTGCAGACGATGAAGATGAAGCATGAGAATACATACTTACATACATATACACATTCATTACGCTCATAAAGAGTGGCTAGATTTGCTTTATTTACGCAATGCAAGAGTGCTTGAATGCCCAATGCTTAATTGGCCAACAAAGTGAGCATTTGTCTGCTTTGCAACAACAACAATAAATACAATACGCACTACATTAAATAGCGACAAACAATTAGCGTTTGCTTACAGCGCAACACACATTGAGCCATATATTATCATTGTTGTTGTTGTTGCTTCTTAAATGGCGACTCAGCTTCTATTTGTGGTGCTTTTATTGCTTTGCTGGCTGCTGAGCGCTGTTTGACGCTGCTTGACTTGCATGGCGTCTCACCATCTCAGCACTCTGCTGGATGACCGCAAACCCTTCGGAATGTTTAATTGATTTTAAAAAATGAAAAATTTATGTTTTGCCACGAGTGCATTACGCATATACACATACACACACACATACAAATGTAAATATCTGCATATCCGAGGCACACATACATCGTGCCACACATGGTAGTGCCACCGACCGCGCCCTTCCGCGTTAGACAACGGCAATGGAAGGCGGTTGTTGGCGGCATTGACGGGCTGGCGCTGGCGCCAACACTTAAAAATGCAACACGCTTGGCGCATTTGCCGCTGCGTAAATAAATAAACAAATCACAGAGTGCCAGTCAGCAAATGTGGCGCTTACCACACAGACCATACATACAGACCCCTGAAGTCCCAAAAGGCGCTTGTTGTTTGTGCTTTCTATGTGGTCTGTGGCAGCATTATATCTATTACGAATTCTATCAATTTGTTATATAATCGATTACAACGCAATTGTTTACAATACAAGCGCTATTTCAGCATGAAAAATGGAGTGCAGAGTTGAGTATTTATGTTGGGCACTGACAAATCCATTATCGGCAACCAAGTTAAGTCTTGTAGTTACGTACGAGTATGTATGTATGTATTGATTATAGAAATTGATGTAGTAGCTGTGAGAATTAAAAATTAATATATTTTTTTGCTGCAAAAGACGTTTTTAACCTTGATAAAGTCAATAAGAATGAGATCTGTGATCATCTTATCTTTTGAGTTAATATTTCATCGTTAGATCCGAATCTGGTTTCAATAATCGTAATCTTAAATGTTACTTTGGCTTGTAATGTGGCGTGTACTCTACTTCTTTCTTTCAAATTTCTTTTCCAAGACCTTCCCGTTGGCCCTGTTAGTCTCAATAATTCAATTATACATGCCGGCATTTAAGGTAGGAGCGGAGTGAAGGTTCATTTACTACATGGGCTGGAAACTCATTTGCCAAATAATTTGGCCTATCTTTGATCTAAACGTTCTATAGATCCAATAACGAAAAGAACATCATTATCGATTGTTTTACAATGTTCTAGGTAGTCGATGAGAATAATTCCATAGGAATCCTAAAAATACTGAGTGCTTAGGACGGATTTCACTATATTCCAACACTTACTCATTTTCATTTGCGGTCACCCAACTTAATTTCAAGAATCTCGCGTGATTTTCCTACGTTACTGCCTCGAGTGAACTTCCTGAATGGGGTACATCGTCTGTGCTAGTACGGTTCCAATGTGACTGTTGAAAATGCGATGTCATGAAACTTTGGAAGTTTATAGCTAAGGTTAGTATACCATGGCAAGAAGAGTAGGAATGTGAAGAGCGGGATATAACGGGTGATTTTTTTGAGGTTAGGATTTTCATGCATTAGTATTTGACAGATCACGTGGGATTTCAGACATGGTGTCAAAGAGAAAGATGCTCAGTATGCTTTGACATTTCATCATGAATAGACTTACTAACGAGCAACACTTGCAAATCATTGAATTTTATTACCAAAATCAGTGTTCGGTTCGAAATGTGTTTATCGACAAATTTTGTTCAGCGATGAGGCTCATTTCTGGTTGAATGGCTACGTAAATAAGCAAAATTGCCGCATTTGGGGTGAAGAGCAACCAGAAGCCGTTCAAGAACTGCCCATGCATCCCGAAAAATGCACTGTTTGGTGTGGTTTGTACGCTGGTGGAATCATTGGACCGTATTTTTTCAAAGATGCTGTTGGACGCAACGTTACGGTGAATGGCGATCGCTATCGTTCGATGCTAACAAACTTTTTGTTGCCAAAAATGGAAGAACTGAACTTGGTTGACATGTGGTTTCAACAAGATGGCGCTACATGCCACACAGCTCGCGATTCTATGGCCATTTTGAGGGAAAACTTCGGAGAACAATTCATCTCAAGAAATGGACCCGTAAGTTGGCCACCAAGATCATGCGATTTAACGCCTTTAGACTATTTTTTGTGGGGCTACGTCAAGTCTAAAGTCTACAGAAATAAGCCAGCAACTATTCCAGCTTTGGAAGACAACATTTCCGAAGAAATTCGGGCTATTCCGGCCGAAATGCTCGAAAAAGTTGCCCAAAATTGGACTTTCCGAATGGACCACCTAAGACGCAGCCGCGGTCAACATTAGTTATCAAAAAGTTATCAAGCTCTTAAAAAATCACCCTTTAGGATCACATGAAACCATTAAATAACAGAGAGCGAGCTCTGTATTTACTGGATGTAACATCAGAGGTGAGTTTTTTCAGCAAGAGGTCCATACTTGTAAGTGGATCAGATATTGGAATGAAAAAATGAAAAATTGCCTGTAGAAACTTTTACTTTTATGTAATCAATTCGATTTTCTCCAAATGTTTGGATACAGATCAATTAGAAAGGCAAACCTTTTAGATTACTTCATTTATTTAACTAGCAAACTTTCTATGCCAAAACGTATTTTTTTACCTTGCTGAGCTACATAATTGAGGGGTTATCGTAGCTCCCGCACGTTATATGAGATTCTTATATAATATTTGTGTTTAACTTTTTCTTGTATTATAAAAATATTTTAAACTATTTTTTGGAGGATTGGTATAAATGACTTGTGATCATACCTGAATCAATCAAGGCCAATATAAAGATATACGTTTATATACTAGACGGCCCAGGTGTAATAATTTGAAATAAAAAGAGTTAACGAAATTCAATAGTAGTTCATATAAGGGTTAAAAGTCTCATCATAAAGGAATGCTGAATTTGGTAATTTGTGAATATGCAAATATATGTAAAATTAGGAATTCGAATGTAACCCGTTTTATACCCATTTTATAGTATTACAATCTCAAACTGCTGTATTCCTACTTCATATCCGACATATTATATACCGGATGCACTTAAAACATCGAATAAATTTTTGGCAACTTTTGTAAAGGAAGTATCAACTGAAATTCGTTATCAGCAATCCGCACAATTAAAGCTAAGAATAACAAAGAATAATGTCTAAGAAAAATATACACCTTTTGCATGCACAACTTAACCCAGAAAAAGATTTCAAATGCATAAAAAACAACAAAGAGAGCAAGTATCCCAATAAGAAGGCCAATTACAGAGTCGCATTTGGGGTAGAATGTAAAAAAAAATATGAGCAAAAACCACAAAAAAGGTTTGCCGAATGAAAATGATTTTTAAACACCGCGAAGACTCAGCCCAGACGTGGCGGTGCTGTTTTTGTAGGCGAAACATTTGCATTAGAACTGCCGCCATGCAAACGAAAAGCCAACCAACACCGCCAAGGCAATAAGCAATAAGCGTTGTTAGCGTGCTATTACCATTGAAATTACAACCTGGCTTTCGAAAGCACCTACAACGGTCGGGCGGCCATTGTGTGGATTTCCTCAAAACGCCGAAGTGGAATTGTGGACGCGCACCAAGACGCAGCAAAAAGCGCCTCGAAATGAAACTGACGTGCAAAGAGAATTGCAGACAGCAGCAGCAACAACAACAATAACCACAACAATCATTTTATAGGGGCAAGGCTATAATAAGAATGACAACAACAATAATAATAGTGGTAATGCATTTGCATCGTTAAGCCGAAATGCGGAACAATGGAGTTTTGATTGCGATTGTATTTGCGTTTTTTTTCAGCGATTTTTTCCGCCAACTATGAAGTTGTTCCGCTGGTAGCTTAACGCTGCCCCAACAAGCGCAATCGCACTTGTGAATGTAAATGTAATTTTTTTTGTAGCCAACAATCATTATGCACCTTGCAATAAAAAGCGGCAAGGATTACAGCAAAAACGCCGACGAATAAACGCAAAGCGAAGTCTCAACTCAATGAAGACGGAAATAAAGAAAAAGCAACAAGGCGAGTAGTGCAAGTGCTGAGTAGTGCAAAAAGCGCCGTTTTAGTTGTTGTTACGTATGTCAAATAGTTACAAAAACAATAGCAAACATGTATGTGTAGTAAAGTGGTGACAACAACAATGCAATGAACAGGCAACAATTGCCGGTGATTGCTACCGTTTCATCGCTTAGCGATTTCTGCATACGCGATTCGCAGCGGCCTTTTTGAGGTTTCACTTCGCCGGCTTATGGTTTTTATTGTTTTTCTTGCTGATTACGAAATACGAGCAAAAAAAGCACCACATTGCCAACTATTTTCCCATCGACCAACGAGTTGGAAATCGAAATCAAGTGCGCATAAATTAAATGACTTTTGCTGTAGCTTGGCTGCGGTGTTGAATTCTGTGGTGTGAGTTGGCGACATGTAGTTGTTGTAAAAAAAAATGATACGATTTTAGAGTTAATGTAGAGCTCAATAGTAAAAAATATATAATATGAAGTACAGTAAGTAAATTATTTTGTTTTTCAAATAAAACCGGTATTTCATACGCAAATCTTCGAAAATATCTTCCAACCCTATTTTTCAAACCTTGTAGGTAAAAAATATTATGTAACGCAGCCATTTTGTCATGTTAACACTCTTTACTGCTCTTTCTCATTGCTAGCCGTTTAATTTCCTTTTCTATTTTTTCCAATCTTATTCGTGTTCACTGTGCGACCACATCAAGTCTTCCAATCATTGCCTCGAAGTAAGTCATAAAAATGTTTATTGCCGCTTAACGTGCTCAAGTAATAAATCTTAAGCTCGTTAAATGTCGCTTTCGCTGATTTTATTGGTTAAACGATTATTCTTTATACCTCAAATCGATTATAGTTGAAACTCAGCATGCATAGGCAAATACATACATACATACATATAGTCGTACATAAATTAATAGTGTGCGTGACTAAGCAAGATTATTAATTTTTTTTTCATGAAAAGTAACGAATATTATAATTATTTTTATATAAGCAACAATTTATATGCACCCAGCATAAAGCTTTGTAAAAGCACTTAGTTGGGATGGTTTTCGAGATGAGATTGGATTATATCATATATAGAGTGTTATAAAAATAACTTCCTGCACAGCTGAACTGTGAGTTCCAAAACAGATAATATTATGTGAGCAAGTTTATTTATCGAGGAATTCATCACAGCTGCTGCTCGCAATACATCTCTCATGTTCTAGAAACACATTTTAGTCGACATTACTGCATACCGTGGATATTATGGACAACAAGAGGTCTTTTGGAAAGTGAAAAGATAGTTAGGGGCTAAATCAACTTATATCCATGGGATCTGCATATATTAATATTATACCGTATCAAGAAATTTGATTTAGACATGGTAAGTAACTGGTAGAAAAGGCGTATTCTTATGGTCCTAACCATTATTCTCTTATGATAACGTACTGTAAAAATACTGTTACAACATAATAGTAAGGATTTTTACTTCACATCTTTACTTGATACTTTATTTACAAACCCTAAAAAAATTGCCAGAAATCTTAAGATGCATTGTAAACAGTAATAGATTTATTGGCAAATATAAATGACAGCAAAGAATTACATAAGTATATTGTAATAGTATCTGAATCTGTTCTGAATGGGCGCTGAATTGGAATCTTTATGTTATGTTGTTGTTCTACGAAAAAACACATTGAAGTTTAGAATGGGATATATTTCATAGCGTTTCATAGCCTGCGAAAAAAAATTAATTTATAGGTAGAATTGGTTCTTTGTCATTTCTTGAAGGCTAGGTATTACAGGTGATATGAGACTAGTTATGCTATTTCAGTATTGGAAAACTGTATGATTTATGACCAGCCCAATTATGAGTGCAGATTTATGAGAGCTTTTCCTTTCTATTCACTGTCAACAAAATTTCCTATGTATTTTCTCTCTATCTCTCTTTATTCGAATCAATGTTTGAACAACGACAACAATAGTTAAATGATCTTGCATGATCAGAGTATCAGTGGGTATTAGCTGACTGAGTCTACAAGCAACTCAAATTCTCAAGTGACCGTTTTTTTCGGCTGGACGAAAAACGTATAAAGTTGTGATCGGCTTAAAAAATATATATATTTAGCTCTATATACCACATATAGATATATAAGTATATGAGATATAAGTTTAATTACAACATTTATATCAACATATAACAGTTGCTTTCTTTGTTCCAACGGCTTATTAACATAAAAGCATAAAAGTAAAGAGCTAATTAAATATTCTATTAAACTTGATAGGCTGGCAATAATAACAAACCATTAAAGCATATCTAAAAGATAATCAAAATGCTATAAAATGAAAATTATCAATTTAATAACTTGTAAAGAGTTCTTGGCTTGAACACACATACGTGGCATAGATGCGACGGAGTTCAATTAAAATCAATCGTAAAGGGTCATCAAGGATACACAAATACAACAGCGAGCCACAATAGCCAGCAGGAGCAGGAGCATACGTTGGCGGGTTTTGCAACAAGCGATCAGTCCCAAGCATGCTGCATGTGCACCATTCTTCCAGTTCGCGGCTTTTGGCTGCATAAGTTTGCGCTGCTACCAATTCCGATTTCATTCTGCATTTTCTTTAAAAATAAGATTTTCTCTTTTTTATTATTTTTCCTACTCTACCATGTGAGCGCTGCTGACTTGCTTTTATGGCTTTTATTCGAATCTGCAATTGTTTGTTGTTGTCGTTGCTATTGCCTTTTATTGTTCGTTTTTTTTTGCCGGTGTTATTATAAACGGCACAAAGTCAATTCAATCCATAAAAAAATTTAATAAAAATCGCCCGCAGTGAATTTAATTGCGATTGCAATATAAATTTGTCGTTCTGGTCGAAATGCATGTCTTGATGGGCGAGTTCTTGTTTGTTTGTGTGTGTTAAAAGCAAGACTAAGGGTAATATAAGAAATAGTTAGGGCTTCTTATAACTTTGATGTGCGACAGTAATTCAGCATTCTATTTAGAAACTTCATTCGTTCACACACTGTGATGTAGAGTTTTGGGGAGGCTATAATGGTTTTGAGTAGTAAAGATGGATCTGTAAATGATATAAATATATAGAACATTTTACTATTTAAATTAGTATTTAATATGTATCTGTGACCAGCTGTTTGTAAGTATGATAGATATTCCATGAGGCTTCTTGAGGCATAGGGTTCATGACTCGGAACCGTGTTTTCAAAGTCGTTTGTCAAATGTTCTCGAAAACTACTCAACCGATCTTGATGAAATTTTGCACAGGTGTTCGAGATACAATTTACTCGTGTTTGGACGAAGGATTTTTTCAATTACAACTATTAAAAATAAACAACATGTCAAGCAAATTTGAGCGAAATTTTTATTTTTTTTTGAAAATGTCTGCCAAAATTCCAATTTTTACTTTTTTGTCTTTCCTTCGTTCAAGCACGAGTTTATGGTCTTAACTAAACACTCCTTTTTGAAAGAAAAAAGTTTGAATTAAATGAATATTTTTTTACAATCCAACAAAACACATGTAACCCCTTAAGAGCGCTCCCAACAGGGGCATTATTGAAGTTGCAGAATTGTACCCACTTCCATTCATTAAAAAATCTGAATCACAACTACCTCTTATATTTTATATTACGAACAATTTTTCAAGTTCTAAAGAACTGTATTTTAGAGAAAAAATATTTTTTTTCTAAATCCTATTTTATAATTTATGTATTATTTTATTTTATTATTTTATGTAGTTGAGATCGATTCAGATACACCGATTATAGCAATATTCTAACTTTTCGATATAATTTTTCTAGCACGAGTTGCCGTTTGCTATAAAATAGGTCTCCAAAACGGTATTTACCTCTTTATTGTTCCTCAATTTTCTTGCAATGCGCATTATCTTGACATTTGAGAACTGGAAATAATCATTGGCAGCTATATATGGAAATCCGGAAGCAATTCGATGACTGATTCACCCAAAAATTCTCTCGTCAGTTTCAAAACCTGTTCACGAGACATTCATTTGTTGTTGTTTTTCGCCGATTGATAGCACGATCGTTTCCCGACTTTACGTAGAGTTTTTGCACATCTCAATGTTCACGAACTATATCTCCCATACAACTTTTTAGACTATGTGGTACTTTAGTGGATATGAAGCTTAAGCATTCTTCGTTAAGTTGTAATATATTGAACGATCTATATACATATATTAATTAATATAATAGGCCATTATTCTTAAACGGATTTTCTAAATCCATGACATATTAAGTGAAAAAGAGGGTATTCCTTAAAAAATGTAGACTGGGTGACTGGAAAATATAATTTTTCTAAAAAAATATTGATAAATTCATTTAATAAATTAAAAATTGAAAAATGAAATAAATCTAGATCTGATTTTACTTTAAGTAAATAAATATTAAAATTAATATTTCATTCATAAATAACAAGTTACCTTTTATAACAGTAAATTTAGATGTAACATAAATTGTCTGTAGTCAACAGTTACCGCCCACTGTTTTAATCAGCCATTTATTTAATTTTGTCTTCATACTTGCAATTTGTTCAACAACAAATAGATCAGCGCGCACTCTGCACTCTTCTTCTCCACTTGTTGCAGTTTACTCGTGGGTAAGCATGCTGCATATGTGTTCGTGTATGTGTACAGTTTCAGTTAAAGTGTATAACGAGCGAGTGAACTCGTTTTGATAAATTTACTTCCACCCATCATATTAAGCCACTCATTTGGCGTTTGGTAACGCAATTATGACATGCTGCCCCCATAAATTATGAAGCTTCATACACATGCGATCGCTTTGAAAACGCTGCTGCAGCGCTGCGCGATTTCCATAGAAGGCCAGCAGCGTGTGGCATGTGGGGCATAGGCTTTGTCGCGATTAGCTGCGTCTGCGTAATGCCGATTTGATTTCATTTTAGTTTGAATAAAAATAAAACAAAAATGAAGAAATCAATATGAGGCCGACACAACTGATCGCAATTTCAAATTCATGCTGTGCGGCACGCCATAAGCCAATTGCTCTCTTCCCAGTACAAAACAAAAATTCACTCGTATCGGCTCTTTTTTCTCCCATTTGCTCGCGCTCGATTTCGTCGCAAGTCTTTTAACCGTGAGGCTTTGGAATTCTAATTCACGCTAATCCACCCACCTCTGCGGGCGATTTGCATGCAATCAAGCGCTGCTTAGTCGAGCTAAACTGCGGCACAGCTGCGGCTGCGCGATCACTTTGGTGTATTTGCCACAAATTGTGGCATGTCTGTCTGCTAGTGCTGTGTGTTATGTGTGTATAGCCACTCCGTCGGCTTGCCTTGTCTTGACTGTGTTGCGTGTTGTAATTTGCATATGAATTTGTGTTGTTAATGGAGTTGTTGTTGCTGTGTAGATTTGTTGGTTTCTGATCTGCGCTATTACAGCTACTATTATTATTATTATTACAAGTACAAGTATTGTCGTTGTACATGCCAGTCGTTGTCGGCTGCATTGTTGTTATTTCATTATGTTGTTGCTTTTGAGTTTGTGCCACAAATTTGTAATACTACATGGAAGCATGGCATGTAACATGCAAGGCGGTATGCTGGTTAGTCTGGAACATGATTATTCGCTTGCGACATTCAGAGAGAGTGTGGGCGTATATATTGCTGTTGTTGTTGTATGGCTTTGACGAACATTGATCGTTTGATGTTTGTGTGGAGAAAGCTGCAATGAAAAAACATTTAAAAGAAATTGAAAAAATAATGTTCTTCTAAATTTTTATATATTTTTATGGTTAATTTTTTACTCATTTACTTTTATGATTTACAAATAATTCTTACAACTGTTTATTATTCTCGGTTAAGCAGTAGCGATTAAAAATAATTTATCTGACAAAATTTCTCACAGGTTTGCAATTAGAGTTAAGTAAATAGATAATAAACACGTGTCGTTACATGACTAAAATAAATGTAAGAGCTTGCAAAAATTATTAGATCTCACGAAAGGCGATGCCAATCAGTCGTGCTGTAGCGGTTTTTAATGTAAGCTTCATATATATAACATATTCCTTATAGAATCCTGTCCGTAGTCATGACGGAATATATTCGATTTATATTCCTCACATTTCTATTCTGATACTACCAAGATGCAGCCTTTAGAAGGTGTTCCAACCAATGTATAGACCCTTTAATTTGTCTAACTAATATTATGTCTTTATAAGAATATTATAATTAATAATTTTCTCGTATGTTATCCGCTACTAGCTCAAAAGGCCTCACATTTCTTTTGAAGATCCCATGAATTGGAAAATTTGTAATACATGGTGTTTAATGGAGACTTACGATGTGTAATTTTTGGGAAGAAACGCGTTTTTTGAGAAACGCGATTTTGAATAAAATAAATGAATGAAATTTTTGACATCAGATGATATATCATTATGTCAGATCACTGCACCGAACCTTATTTCCCAGCTTTATGTTATAATTTAAAGAAGCGTAAAAGGATTTATCAAGAATGAGAGAGCTCATAAGTACCATATTCTTCAAGTCTAGTTAAAAAATCAAATGATAGGGACCCTACCAAATCTGAGCCTCTCAAATCTTCGTATCTTTCAAAATTGATTTCAAATCAATATATACTTAATCTTGCAGCAAATAGTAGGTTGTCAAATATCTCCCTTCCGCCTTTTTGTCTTTTGAATTTTTATCTGGAAATACTATACATCTTTGAAAGGTCTTGACATAACCTAAAAACGACGCTATGCATGATTATTATAGTTTGGATATTGCGTTCAACAGTTATAGAGGTGTAAACATGGAGTTCACTAACGTGAAATGGTATTCTACCACTTCGAACTGCGGAGGAATGGTTTCAACGATTCAGAGCGGGTGAAAACGACACCATGGATAAGGCAGTGGCGGAAGACCTGTGATGACGAATACCATCAAATCATGGAAAACATCGAGTTTGACCGGCATGTGGCATCTCGTGACATCGCCCAGGAGATGAGAGTTAGTCACCAAACCATTTTAAATCAACTGCAGAAAGCTGGATACACAAAAGGCTTAATGTTTGGGTGCCGCATGATTTGACGCAAAAAACCTTCTGTATCAATGCCTGCGATATGTTGCTGAAACGGAACGAACTCGACCCATTTTTGAAGCGGATGGTGACTAGCGACGAAAAATGGATTACATACGACAATATCAAGAGAAAACGGTCATGGTCGAAGGCCGGTGAATCGGTCCATACAGTGGCCAAGTCGGGATTGCTTTGTGTTTGGTGGAATTGGAAGGGAATCATCCACTATGAATTGCTCTCATATGACCAGATTAATTCTACCATCTACTGCGAATAACTGGACCGCTTAAAGCAGGCGATTGACCAGAAGAAACCAGAATTGGCCAACAGGAAGGGTGTAGTGTTCCACCAGGACAACGCCATACCACACACTTCGTTGATGACTCGTCAGAAGCTACGGGAGCTCGGATGGGAGGTTTTATCGCATTCACCACATAGTCCGTACATAGCGCCAAGTGATTACCACCTGTTCCTGTCCATAGCGAACGCCCTTGGTGGTGTAAAGTTGAACTGAAAAGATGCTTGTGAAAAATGGCTGCCCGAGTTCTTCGCAAATAAAGAGTTCTTCATAATAAGTTGCCGTATAGATGGAAACCGACTATCGAAACGGCGCATATTTGAACTGCATTCGATCACTGTAACACTTTTTATAAAGCATTGAATAAAGAGCAAAAAAGCGGAAGGGAGTTTTTTGCCAATCTAATATCTCAAGAATTGGATTTCCAGTTAAGACCCGCACTTTCTTTCAAATAAGAAATCATGCATGTATTTTATGAACTATTCGCCGCCCTATTTAAATAACCTTGATATTCCCCTAGTACTATATTCAACCTGAATCATGCCTTAGAATATTTTCTTTGGACAGAACTTGTGCTAAAATCTTCAAGATATGTGAATTATTCCACAGTTTGGAAGCTTACCCATGGAAGTTGTTGATAGTATTCAGCGAGGTAACTGCTATAAAGATCAAATTCTTCCAGAAGACATTTGTCAAAGCAGAACTTAAAAAAGAATTACATAAAACTTCAGTCTTAAACTCAAAAAGCGGATTTCATTTAGACTTGGTGAGACTGGTTATTGCATTTTAATTTTTTGTTAACTGTAACAACAGATCTTAATCTTAACTAAAAATCTCCGTACCATGACAGTATGCTAATTTTTTCTTTCACTTTCAAACGACGTTAATCTTGTGTTGTAGTTTCAGTATTGCAAAAACTATTATTTAAAAATATTAATCATTAATTTAGTGTTTAATTACAAATTACAGTACACCTACTTACTTATCTACCCATTTCACCTTTTCATATATTATCTAAAAACTATTCGTGCAGTTTACGCTTACGGATATCTCGAATAGCTGCGATGTTGTTTAAACACCTACCGCAGTTGGCGTATAACTCATTGCCAATTTCCTAGCCAGACTAATTGCCCACTAAATCTTTCACAAGCATGTATTTGCCACTAAACCAGTTACTTTATGGCTGAACAATATTTTTTTAATTTTAAAATGTGCTCATACATTTAGCCAATAGATTTATGTCTATACATATATGGCATATATACACATATATAGTTACCCACACATACATACATACAAATGCTTCTATGCACTATTTCTCTCAGTGAAAATCATTTCTTTCCACTACGCCATTCGCCAACTGGCTGTGGCAAATGGGGAGTGGGCAGAATGCGCTAAACAAGATTTGCATTTTCATTTGTCTCATGCGCAATTTGCCCGCAGCCCACTGCAAGGGAGCATCATCTCGAATGCTAAGCGAGAGTGTAAGCAATGTTCAACGCATGCCACAACAGCACGCAACACGGAGTGTTTGTTGCTGTTGTTGTCATGCTCATACGCATACGCAGCATTTAACAGAAGCATCTATTTGGTTGTATTTCGCCAACTTGTAAAACTGTAGTTAAAATGTTAATTGGCCAAGAGTTGACAGGTAAATTGGCACGTGAACAGGAAAACCACACCGGCAAGTGTTGTTGTTGCTGTTATTGTTTCCCCTCTTAGCACTTGCCCACACAATTAGCTGGCAAGCGGAAGGCGGCCGAGCAGTCGCCACCTCAGCTCTGCGGTTTGAAGTGGCAAATGGCGCGTTGCAAGCAGGCCAATGTAGAAATTCCTTAGCGATGTGCTACAAGCTTCCTTTACATATACATATACATACATATATATTTTCATATTTATGTGCATTTGTATGGTTGTGCGTGCGCCTTAAAAGTGTGTAAATATGCGTATAATTGCAAATTAATTTTTCAAATTGCGGTTTCCGCGACGCACCAATGTGCAATTCATGCCATGTGGCAACAACTGGTAGTTGCCACAAATAACGAACTGGTTATAACTCTTTGGATATTCAATTTGCATTGCAAAGCAATTATTTTCCTAACATTCAATGCCTACTCAAGTAAACATTATTCTGCTTATGTTTGTCTCTGTGTGTGTGTGTTGCAAGTGTGAATATATTCATTTGCAATAAATCATCGATAAGTCAATGCAATTGCCGTTCCATTTGCATTCTCTAAATACCATACACCATACTTGTTCAGCGCCAACATATGCTCAGTTCGTATTCAATCGCTGGAAACGCTGACAAATTGTTTATACTCAGCGTGTTGGCAACAGCGTGCTGGCGGTGGTGCTAAATAGATTAGCCACAAGTTGACACTGAAGTCAAAACAATATTTTCTGCTATGCGTTGCCGTGTCAACAAGCGTATATCCTCTCAGATGTGACACGAATATGTATGCGCATGTAAATATGTATGCATTAATTAATGTCACAGTTATTTAATACCACGCGTAAGTTGTAAGTTGTCAAACAAGTTGGGGAAAATATAATTTCGCGTGTTCGGAGAAATCGCTTAGACTTAAGGTTTTTCGCATTCCGCGAGAACTAGGTGAATATACATTTTTTATTTTTTATTGTTATTGGGCTCAAATTTTTGGAACTAAAAATATTTAATAGAAGAGGGTAGGCCAATTTCGGATATGCTGATTTTCCATAAAGAGGGTTTAATGTTAATTTTGCATCAAATTGTAGTTGTTGTATATTATTACTTCCATATGGCAGGTTCCAAGCTCAAATTTAACTATGCAACGTTTACTGTAAATAGATTTTATTCATAATGATGAATGACCTTACTGTGGTATATTTAAAAGAGGAATTGGGCAATAATGGGTTTGAGTTTTGATGAGATCGTTTTTGGAGTCCTTTGAATAGTACGAAGAATAAATACATTTACATTTAAGATATCGACTTTATATATCTGTCTTAAAGTTGATAGGAAGCGTTATGATGAGACCAGTAGAACCATACATATACTATACATATATTCAAGTCAGTGTGCGCCAGCGTAATTTTCATGATTTACCTAAACGTTCTAGAGTAGGCAGTCCTAATGCGTAGATATATCGAGATGTTACTACTATCATAAAATACAGTAAACTACTGTGGCATGTAAATTATGTCTGTTTGCTGGGTATGATTGGAAAAAAAAAATTCGAAAGCCGTTCTTCATATCCTGCCAATAAATGTTCAAGTAAAATCTGAGGCTGTGCTGACAGTAACGGACCAGATTCAGCACCTTTATTCGAATATTATATTATTATCATTGATTGAGCACATGATCATGAAAAAAATATTTCTGGACAGATGAATACAATATTATTTTTTGGGTCCCAGGCATATATGTACTTATAACGGGTGATTTTTTTGAGGTTAGGATTTTCATGCATTAGTATTTGACAGATCACGTGGGATTTCAGACATGGTGTCAAAGAGAAAGATGCTCAGTATGCTTTGACATTTCATCATGAATAGACTTACTAACGAGCAACGCTTGCAAATCATTGAATTTTATTACCAAAATCAGTGTTCGGTTCGAAATGTGTTTATCGACAAATTTTGTTCAGCGATGAGGCTCATTTCTGGTTGAATGGCTACGTAAATAAGCAAAATTGCCGCATTTGGGGTGAAGAGTAACCAGAAGCCGTTCAAGAACTGCCCATGCATCCCGAAAAATGCACTGTTTGGTGTGGTTTGTACGCTGGTGGAATCATTGGACCGTATTTTTTCAAAGATGCTGTTGGACGCAACGTTACGGTGAATGGCGATCGCTATCGTTCGATGCTAACAAACTTTTTGTTGCCAAAAATGGAAGAACTGAACTTGGTTGACATGTGGTTTCAACAAGATGGCGCTACATGCCACACAGCTCGCGATTCTATGGCCATTTTGAGGGAAAACTTCGGAGAACAATTCATCTCAAGAAATGGACCCGTAAGTTGGCCACCAAGATCATGCGATTTAACGCCTTTAGACTATTTTTTGTGGGGCTACGTCAAGTCTAAAGTCTACAGAAATAAGCCAGCAACTATTCCAGCTTTGGAAGACAACATTTCCGAAGAAATTCGGGCTATTCCGGCCGAAATGCTCGAAAAAGTTGCCCAAAATTGGACTTTCCGAATGGACCACCTAAGACGCAGCCGCGGTCAACATTTAAATGAAATTATCTTCAAAAAGTAAATGTCATGAACCAATCTAACGTTTCAAATAAAGAACCGATGAGATTTTGCAAATTTTATGCGTTTTTTTTTTTTAAAAAGTTATCAAGCTCTTAAAAAATCACCCTTTATAAGGTACCGAAAAGTGGGTTCACTCAGGCGCTCCTAGGACTGTACGATCCATAAAGTGTAGAATATCGTTCAGATACTTCAACTAAGGCTGTGCTTAATACAAATAAATTTGATATGCGCTGAGTATGACCAAACGTTGAAATATTCGCTTTACTAATACTCAGCTTTCAAATTATTAAGAAGTTATTCGATTAACACAATTAACACATCTCTCGAGTGATAAAGAGCTCCAATTTTCGGACACCTTTTACTTACAAAGCAGGGAAATCGAGGTTGTAGCCTCCCAGAAACAATTTGGAATTTCAGCCACTACCGATTTCTACTTGCCAATTCTCTTTCGGTAGGTAATCCCGGAGGAAATGTTGACCTAATGCAATAAAGAGCTCCGAACTTATTGGGTGCAGCGTCTTTTGCTAGTTGGTCGGTAAGTTCGTTGCCTCGTATGCCATTATATCCAGGGATCAAAGCCAAGGTTACATTGTTGTTGCAACCCTGCTAAGCTTCTTGATCCAATACAATATCAGTCCTAATTTAATTTCTAAGGATGCTACTTGCTGTTTTGGACCCGATTAACGAGTAATAGTTGAGAGAGGAGGAAAATAATATTTTTATTAAATACAGTAACTTATTAAAAAATACTAGATTATAATCAGTATCGAGCTTAATAAATCGTTTTTATAATTCCTTAAAATTAGCCGCTAGCGTTCCGACATCATTTCTGCAAGAGATACTTTCAAAGCCATTATTCACATATCAAATGTCTCCAGCAAAACTGATATTTTCACAAAGTTCCCACACCCACGCATTGTCAGTTTGTGATTGAACTTTCACAAAAACTCGAAAATACTACTAAAGTCATTCAACTTTTGCAATAAACCCTCTGATGACCCCTAAACACCTTACGGCCAATGCCACTAAACCATACTGGAATCACATTCACCAATGTATATGTATATAATATGTATATGGTATAAAAAAAAAACAAAAAAAAATATATATAAAATAAATATGTATGTTTATGCAAATCAATTTAAGTGTGGCTCACGTTTTCATAGCGTCAATATACCGAACAGAGATCATGGTAATTTATCTCAACAAATCGACACCGTAACTTCTGTGCCACACATTACAAATACAACCGATTATATATATTTATACAAATGAATGTGAGTATATATTGGCAACATATGTGACCTCTTAGCCTCGGCTCGACTCGTTATGTTCGCAAAATAATTTATTCGCACAAATGAAACAATTCATACATCACTGTCACTGTGATTTTTAGCTAAAATATTTTCCATTTGCTAGAATTGTTGGCAAAAACTATATAAAAAATCTGAAAATCCGAGCAATATGTATGCGAACGACTAATGTATGTATGTAGGTTGCGAATGAATTAAACAATTACCGCATCGATCGCGGCATAAATGGCTTAATAAATTTTTAAATTGATTTTTTTTTGTTTGAATTCTGCAATTTAATTTTCTGCTTCATCATGTTGCTTGTAGCTTTTCGGAAAACGTGAGAATGTTTGTTGTAAAAATAAAACTATATAAAATTGGCTATAGAAGTTGCCGGCCGAAATTATGACATCCAATTCAATTGTTTGCTCACCGCGCTGTGGCACCATGCGAGTGGCAAGCACATGTAAGCGCACACTTACATACTTATGTACATATATATTTACGTGTGTAAGCGCTTTAAGCCGCGCATTCAACATGCAAAGCTTTGTGGCTTATGCCGTGCTTACCACGCTGCACAAATAAAAAAATATAAATAAAATAAAATAAAGTAAAAAATACAATATAAAATAAATACCGAAATAAATACTCGCGCATGCTGCATGCCACACTGCCGCAAGCCGCAGTTGCAGCCACAAAATTTTGCCATGAATGAACGCAAATCGAGCCAAAAGTGAACTTAATTTTTTGGCAACAACAGCAACAGAAAATACCTACACCTACCATCAACAACAGCAACCAAATTTGCCATATGGTTTTTGCAAGTAGTTGCATAAATCACGGTTGTTTTGTTTTTTTTTTTTAGTGCGGCAGTTTGGTTTTCGTTTACCTCACTTTTTTAATATTTTTTGTTCTGATTTTTGTGGTTCCCACATTTTGCACGATTTTATGTTATTGGTCGCGTGATGCTCGTATTTACCTTGATTCGCTTTATTGTTGTTGTGTCAGCCGGCAGTTTTTTGTTCTACTATACTTGCAAACCTGTGTGTGTGTACACTTGTGAAGCTTGTGCTATATTATATGATGAAGCTATAAAATTGTATATTACGCTTAGCATAATAAATACAAATTATGGATCTGCGATAAAAAACAGTTCATTCTTAAATGATTCTCACGTTGGAATGTCGTGGCTTTTGGCGCTTGGGTTTGAAAATTATATGACCGTTTTAGAATAACGAAAAAAAAGAAACTCTTTTGTAAGGTTGTTTCGAAAGCAGGAAACCATACGACCAACTCCGAAATACGCATTTTATATTTGTCTAAGCTAACATTTAAATCATAGATTCATTCGATTCTCACAGTTTATATATTAATAGTTATTTTTCTGAAACAAGCATTGTCGTCGAAAAAATTTCAACAGTTCTAAAATGTGTTTTGATTAGTATTTATGAGTATTTGTTTCGATGATCTATTAATTTAAACTCTTATTACTAATGTTGAGAACTTACTACAATAAAAAACTCTAAAGGAGAAGATATTAAATCTGATGACTCATAAATTTATATCGCTCATTTACATGAATTGTGTCACAACTCAAAAAAAATCGATTTTTCAGGAGAACGGTTTGAAGTTTTCAATTGTCTCTTATTTAGCAAATGTAGAACAATGCCATAAGTGTATTGATAAAACTAGTGGCATGAAATATATTTATTGAAATGATCAGCATAAGTGGATTAAAAAGAGTGTACTGAAGCTTAGGCATAAACGTGACCCTTTTTGAATTATGTCGTTATTTGTGAAAAATATACATACATTTCACTGTCATAAACTAATGTGTCGTTATTGCGTTATACTTTCGCAATATCCATATCTTCAGGAAACATTTTCAGGCATATGTAAAACTTTATTTTAATAAAGGTATTGACTAGATCAAGGTCTAGGACGATTTCAACATTGTTTGAGGCTAGGACCTTGAGGATGGTCTATACTGAAGAACCTGTTTCCACAGAATTTTATTAAGGTTACACACAATTTAATCCATGTATTCTGCTTAAAGTCGTTCAGAATAATTTCTAGACTGATTTCACTCATTTCCGCCACCAAACTAGACTATATAAACTAGGTCTCTTAAAATTATTCGATTAACCTGAAAACCAATTATTCGAATATCCGGTTTGTAACTGTTCGTAAGATTCATACTATTCGAATAGTCGTTCTACTACGATTATTCGAATAGTTGTTCTGCTGTGACTATTCGAATAGTTGCTCCGCTGGTAGCATTTGAATAAATGAATTTGTTTGAAATCCAAGCAGTCTTTGATTTTTGTTTTTTTTATTTGTTAAAATGTCAATTGTCCGCATTTTTCATGAGTTTCACATTTTTCAATAAACATAGAAATTTTTATGAACTTTCACTATTCGAATTGTCGACAACGAACGGTTAACCGAATAGTCGAAAATGAGCGGTTAATCGAATAGTCGATGACTGACGATTATCCGAATAGTGCAAACCGAATATTATTATTCGAATAATGCCCTATTCGGTTAATTCGGTTAGTCGATTAGTCGAATACCAAGAGCTCTAATATAAACCACTATACAATCACTTCATTTTGCAAAGATATCTTACATATTAATCGACATATACGGTATAAAGCCCATCGGATATTTGAAAAACCGAATACTAGATATGCAAAGATTGATTCATTGGTGCTACATTTATCTGTTGTAAAGTGAATGAATCAGATTGAATTCAAAATTGTGTTATATGGAAAGTAGGCGCAATTGTGAACCCATTTCGCCTATTTTTTCATGTGTAACATCTGGATGTTACGAAAATATTATATTGTAATTGGTTAGGTAGTTCCTGTGGTATTGGGTTTGACTCAAAAATGAGCCGCACCTTGACCATTTACAATTTATTATTGAGGGGGCGATTTCTGCACCATTTTTAGGTAAAATTTCGCCTCCTTATATATATTTAGCGTAGGAACCGCTTTAAGCGCTGAACTATGTCAATGTCGTCGTATAAATCGTACAGCTCATCGTTCCATCGTCTGCGGTATTCTCCGTTGCCAATGTTAAGAGGACCATACATCTTGCGCAGAACCTTTTTCTCAAAAACCCCAAGAGTCGTCTCATCGGATGTTGTCGTTGTCCAAGCTTCAGCGCAATACATCAGGATGCGAATGATAAGTGACTTATAGTGTTTGATTTTGGTTCGTCGAAAGAGGACTTTACTTTTCAATTGCCTACACTGTCCAGTTGGCAAGAGTGAATAAATTTCCCATTACCGGATGCGATATGCTGCCTCAGGACTTTCGGATCTTCTAGAATAGCTTAGAAAACCCACTGTTATATGGATTAGTAAGAATATTATTAGAATTGTAATATATTAATGGAAGACCGAACAGCTATCCATCTTCACACTCATGTGTTAGTACGTTATCTAGATTTCTAAGTAAAATTTATGTTATGTTGTCATTATAGGAGAAATAACCGTTAGTATCAAATTATTTTAGGCATCCGAGAATGAATTTGGTGTTAGTACTGTTGATTATTGTTATCAAGTGCCTTTGTGATCTAAAATTTTAGAGTATTACTGATCTAAGTCACTAAATATTAATGAAAAATTAGTAAAATATTTGATTCAAATAAAATGGTTATCGTTTATTGAAGCTGCTGAGTATTCTTTTGTACAAAACGTTTTGTTTTCTATAAAACGTTGATAGTACTTTGAAAGTACTTTCCTACTAAATTATTCACACGGAAAACCAATTGCAATTAAACTTATGCTATTTTATTCATTAATAAATAGTTGTACAATAATAAAATTGCGCTAATCGCCATTATAAAACATTACATGCTAGACATTTTATTTTTTATTTATTCATTCAGTTTATTTACAACTACTGATTACCATATGCAGCCACAATTAGAATTCACATAAAATAAATAGCAATGTGCGATTTCTAATTTCCATACCTACATAACATGTAAACAAATTACAAAATAATGCAATTTAAACAATTTACAAATTAATCACAATTATCCACAGCTGCGATTGCCATTGCGTGAGCATTGCATGCAATTTGAATAATAATTGTTTATATAATATCTAGCAGACTTTCCTTTTGCTATGCAGCGAGGCTAAATGCTAAATGTATTTAGTTAGAGGTGACTATAAATGTGCGGCGCTGAAATGTAAACAGCGAAGCATGAAGTTGAAAAATTACAATAGTAAAATGCAAAATGATCATTCGACACGTCAAATATTCGCATACAAAAACAAAGTAGTAACGAAATGACGCTACAAGCGGTGGTCATGCGGCGCAAAGAACGCCCAAAGAAAATGATTGCCAGCGAATGGCCAATCAACGCACAGGCCATATTGAAAAGTAGGCGGAGTTGAGCGCACCCTGCTCTACGGAGTAACGAAAGCAGGAGTGAGAGAGAGAGAGAGCATGTGATGCGATGAGCGAGTGCAACGCACACATTTAATGGTGGTAAAAGAAAGCAAAATATGAGCAACTCACAATGCTTGGGTGCACAGCAAGAGACTGAGAGTGTGTGTGTGCTATTGAAAAGAGGCTTGACATTTGTGCGCTCGCTCGTGTGTGTTACGTTGCATTGATGTTGACGAGTTGCCGTCTCGCAGCTGTCAGTTGTTGCTATGTTTTATTTCGTTTTTTCGCGTGTGTGGAAGCAAGCGGACCAAATAGGGCTGTTGGCTGGTGCGAGCAGAGGCATTGAGCGGCGCATGTCATGGCGTAAGAAATATGACGGCTGTCGTAGTGCAGCTACTCGCCGACAAAAGGCGCTGCTGTACGCATTATTATCGGTCATACGGCGTTGCTGCCAATAACTAACGTACATATGTGGATGCGAGCGTGCGTTGAACCGCAGCCGCTGGCGTTGCTTTTGATATTGTTTTTAAGGATAACGATTTGCATGCCGCGCCTCATCGACGTCGATGCTGGCCTAAGGGCTCAACGGGCAAGCGCACCGAAATGACACTTCTCGTTGACAGCCTCAATGGTTGTTTCGATGAATGTTGCGGCGAATTCGTTTGATTTCAAGTGATTGGTATTTCGTTGTGGTTGCTTTTCAATTTCTTGTGATAGCATTCTTCTCGATTTGTATTCCATTTTGTTTGTGGCATCAACTTTTCTACGAATATAAAGGTTTAATCAGTCAGCTTTTGTTTTTTGCCAATCCTTTGCGTAGATTTATAGTTCTTTGTATCTTTACCTGTTGTTTGTTGCTGTTACTTTTAGCGCATCATACGTTAATATTTGTACCATTTTAAAGCTTCTTAGCTGTCACATTGACAGTTCAGCTGTCAGTGAAGTGTTAGTTTCACATGTTTTCTGGAGCGCGGTCATAGATCTTTCGCGTAATTTAGTGCGTTTCTGATTGAAGTCGGAATTTATGAAGTTTCAATTGAAATGTGTAAATGACAGACCTAAGAAACAAGCAGCTGAAATCGCGAACTAGTGTACTGAGTTTCTGTAATTGTAACGATATCTTTAGTATAGTATAGCGTGGAAATACGTTTATAAAGTTTTTGAAGAAATCGTTATAGGTTAAAGGCCTAATTCACAATCTACAAAAATATTCGTGCGAAAATAAAGTTCTCAGATATTTTTCTCAGCAACATTGTTGCTAATATTTAACCAGCTATTGTTTTCATATTAATTTTAAAAAAATTATTACAAATATGGGTGTGTCTTAGCTAGCGAACCCATAACGCACTAACCTTTAACGTTATGCGTTCGTTAACGGCGTCATCGTTGCCATCCTCATCATCAACATTTTGTCGTTAATTGCTTTTGCATTTTCATACTTCAATCAATATTTTGAATTGCGTGCAAAACGATACGCTAATACGTGCCTTCAGGCTCGAAGCCCTCATTGCTGGCTTATTCATTAATCTTCAATATATTTAAAAAAAAAATTGCAAATATGTCTGAGCGATGATTGAAGCCCGCTGTGTATAGTCTACGTAAAATGAGCAATTATTTAAAGTTAGATGAAGAAGGAATGGAGTTATATACTGCCTTTTGAATGTATTTATAATGCGCATGCGTGTAGTTATGATAAATTAATTGCTAAAATTTGCTGGTTATTATTATTTGGCACTATGAATGTGATATGCATGAAACCTCAAAAATTAGATTAATAGAAATCCGAAAAAATAGTTGACAATGGAAATATGTCGATTGAATCATAGGTGGACTAGGTATAATTGACAAAACTGCTCGAAATTTACCATTCACTACAACAAAACTATAAAATAATTAAAATTTCTCAAAAATAAATATAATACTTTTCCTGAGAAATATATTTTTTATCACCATTTAAGTTGAAGGAACCAAGTGTGTGAAATACTCAGCTGGATATATCTGAATTATTTTAATCCGAAGATTGAACTTGAAAAATGGCGTAACAAAAGCACTTTATATCACGATAATACTATACAACCATTTAATTTGACGGAAAAAGACATGAGTCGATACATTTGATCTATTTCGACTACTTCTTACCTAAAATATGTGATCTACTTGGTTTATACGCTCTCAAAGTTACAAGGGCACAAAACAGTCTACGAGACCTAAGAAGCTAACTAGTGACAGTTATGTTTTTACAATGCGTCGAGAAGTCACTTTCCTACAGTTTTAACCGAAACAGATAATTTTGTACAACAACAATACATGAGAGCTATAAAATCCTAAAATATGAAGAAAATTTTAGAATTACTCTGACAAAAAATATTGTGATCGTGCGAGATTATAGTGAGGCAAATTATCATCCATTTGACCTGCTATAAATTTTCAAATCCCTAATGCTAATTTGTCGAGAATTTATGTAATAGTTTGAACTAAACGTCGCCGACATTGCATTAGCCTGCGCATGACAGCGTCAATAATTAACAGTCAATAAATTGCGCACTCTGCACCTATAGATGACTAGGTCTCCGTGGAGCTACGACTGGCACACATTGGGCACACACGTGTCTAATTGTGCTTTGTGTCTGCCTCTTTGCGCCTCAACGCACTCGCGCTAAGCCATTTAATTGTCTCGTATGCAACTACAAAGCTACAATGCTAATCCGCTGCATCCAAAATGAGCTGAGATGAGTTGCGTTGCGTTGCCTTGCGTTGATCATCCGCGTCGAATTGACGTGTTGATGATGTGTCATTATCATTACTTGTATTAAGTTGGGACTCCATCATTAGGCATCCACTGTGAGGCGGCTGGCTGCTTTCCTTTGGTTTCGTTGTTGCTTTTGCTGTGCATGTGCTCCGGTATTAGCTACCAAATAGTATGATTATGTTAATTTTAATATGCACTTTCATGCAACTAATTATAGTCTAGTCGATAGCAGTGCATTCTTTCGATTGCTCATCTCTACTGAAGACTGTTTACTAAACGTGTATTTATAAACTCCAAGTCTTGCTCGTTTTTTTATTTTCCTAAGGAAGCAAAATTAGATTTACTGAAATTTGTTTTCTCACAGCTCACAGACAGTTAATTGTAGCATCACTTTTATATTTTTGTATATATTCATTGGTTTGTTTTTTTCTTTTTTTATAATTTTTTATTTTATAATTTAATATTCGGTTTTATACGCCACGCGGCTTCACAGCAAACTCGTCTTGGAGCGTCCAGCTGGAGTTGAGCTAAAATTTATTTTTGATTTCTTGTTTATTTTGGCATAAATAAAACATCCAGATGTTGTAGATGGTTGTTTTCGAATTAAATCTTTTACTTAATTTGTGTTTTGCTAACAGTGATTGTGTGGTGCTGTTGTTTGTGCTTATAAATTATGCATTTTTAATTATTCAAAATTATCATTTTAAATTTTATTATGCAAATTTTAATTGCCTGCCATGATTAGAAAGAAATGCGCCAAATAAATATCTGTTTTAATTTTTCTTGTCATTTTATACTTAAATATATACGAAAATGTATATTTATATGCAGTGACCATATGTTGGGTTATTTTGTGGTGCCAACGGTACTGCCTCCATATACATATGTATGTATATAAATTTATACATTCATGCGGCTTTAGGTAGCTGTGTGGCTTTCGAGCTAAAATCGGTGATGACATTAAATAACATTTGCACTTAAAAATGGCATTTACATATCTCTCATTTAATTAGTGATATTGGGTCGTGAATAATATTTAAAATGAAATTATTAAGTGAGGAACAATTAAAAAATGCTGTCAGAAGCACTTTTAGTCGTTTATGTTTATTTTCATGCCGTTTTTGTAAGCAGCTGCCGCAAATTGGAAATATGTATATATATTTTAATCATTTCATAGGAATTAATATATGAAGAAATTGTTTTTCTTATGTTATACATATTGTAAGCCTTGCTATGCTATTCTTTTGCCAGTGCTTTAAGGGCCTATATCAGTGTGACACTTTCAAAAAATCGATATTTTGCTTATTCGATAGTTTATACTTCCATAAATATCCTGTGACATCTTGTGCTGACATCATAACTCAACGAGATTTTGAACGATCGACTTTAAATTGTAACTGAGTATTCTTGAATATATTTACTATACAACTACCTATTAGCTTTTTCATTGGTTCAAAATTGTCAATTTGGGATTAAAAAACGATTTTTTTGCCTAAAAAACGACACTTCCAGAACTACGCCATTTTGTTAATTTTTGATATTTTTAAAAAATCGTAGGTCATTGTATAGGAAATACCATCAACTTTAATGACCTTTTTGAATTTTTTTGTTTCATTGTTTATTCGGCCGGAATCATATCAGCAGTAGGGAAACTTTTGTTTTTGCACATCCAATAACTCCGTTATATTTCAATATTTTTGTTAAAAAAAATATTAATATATAGCCTTTTTATGCACATAAGACTTCGAAACATTCGATCGTGTACTTTACTTTAAACAAATTGACGAAAATCGCCTAGTTTTTCAAGGGTTACACTGGTATAGTCCATTAAATATTTTGAGAATTTACTAAAGCTCCATGATCTTAAAGGTAAATCATTAAGTTGATATTTCGCAATCGTTTCTGCATTGTGCAAAACGACGCCTGTTGAAGATTTCAAGTTGTGCTAGGTCTACCTGATCCTACCATCTGAGTCTGAAGACGACCCAATCTTTTTCTTCGTCGATCACCAGCGGTCATCGTATTATATATATTTTTATGCACCGCACTATGCCCATATTACCGTAGAGCTCATACAGCTCATCATTCCATCGAATCTAGTACTCCTAGTTGCGAGTCAAAAAGCATTCGGAGAACTTTTTCTCGAACGCTTCTAAAGAATTCTGATTGCTGTTCGTCATTGTCCATGCTTCCGCTCCATACAGCAGGATGGATATTAGTTTGTTCGGTTTTGCGAAAGAAGGCTCTACTTATCAATAACCTACTGTGCCCATGAAGGCACCTATTGGCAAGAGTGATTATCTGATTGATTTCGTGGCTGACGTCACTGTTGGTGTTTCTGTTGGATTCTAGATTGCTTAATGACAAGAGGACCCATGTGCTTCGCTCCTTTTTCCAGGCTTGAGAATGTTACACACAAGACCTTGTTGTTGCGGTCGACTAATGTGAAATATCTTGATGGTAGCTTTAGTGAAGTCGGTCTAGGAATTATCGCAGCACCCATATACTATATATACTGATTTCGGTTATTCTAGTGGACTTTTTGGGTCAAATAGTGTGTTGTCTTACAATAATAAAAATAAATAAATAAATTGAAAGAGTATAAAAGGTTCGGTTAATCCCGATCTTAGTCCTTCCTTACATGTTTTTTAAGTTTCTTAAGGAAGTTTTGTGGGGTTATCTACTTAACATATTAATATCTGGTTAGTTGTAAATTGTCTCTTATTTTTGGCAGATGTCTTATACTATTTTATATAGATAAAGTTTTCTACAAATTACACAAAACCCTTAACAAGTCTTCAACTTGTTTGAACTGTACTTAACTGTCTATGATGTCATATCGTTTAAACTTTACTATTTAACGAGAACGAAAAGGCTTTAAACAAAAGCACTATTATTTTCCTCAAAATGATGGAGTTTATTGATTACCTCCAAGAATGGCTTAGTACTTAATGAAATAGAATTTGTTACTGATACTTTAAAAATGACGCTCAGTATATTATATAGACGTTAATATATAACCAAGGCGATCAGTAAACTGTTACTGTTACTGTTAAAATGCTGTCAACCACTTAAACGCGACTGACAGCAGGTATTTGCCAATTACTCAATAAAAACAACTACAAAAACCTCCGTGTACGTTGCATTGCATTATTGACAGTAATTAAATTCCATTTCACATATCAGACGGACAAATAAAAATACCTTATAAATCAAGTAAAACCAACAAACGAACAGTAATTAACATTTAGCGCAAAAAATTATGGAAATTGGCTGCAATATGCCATATGGATATATGTACATATATATGCAATATTGCATTGTCGATTGTCATATAAATATATAAAAAAATAATATTAACTCTTTATACTTCATATAAATGTTTTTGTTGTTATATTTTGCATTTTTAACAATTTTTAATGTAAAAAAATCGCGTGAGCGGATTTGCAGTGGAAACCTTGTGAATTCGCGGCAAAAAGAGTTGACAAAGTTGTCTAGTCTAAATATGTACATACATATATTCACGAGCGTATATTGAATTAGCTAATTACTAGTAAATTAAAATCATTAGTGTCAAAACGGATTTTGTCAAAGATAAATGTTTCAAAATTAATCTTTTAAAGCTAAATACATATTTTTTGCAATTTTAAAACTGAAAACATTTCAATATTTTATTAATTATTTTATTTTTATTAATTATTTATTTTTGTTTCGTTGCTTTGAAAGTACCGCATGCATTTAAGAAAGCGATTAATTTAACATTCTATGTAGAATTGCCACAGCGGCTGACTCAGCTTTATGACATGCCAGCATCCACAGCTGTATGCCAAAAAGCGTTTTATTTGCGCAATATAACCAGCGCTAACGGTTTGATTGGCTCATTTCTATTACCACACAAAGCCACGTCGGAGCGTTTGTTTATCCACCAGGCTAATACTCCTACTGAGCCCTCCGACTGTTATTGCATTTGTTTGTTTGTCTGTCCAAGTGGCTGGCCGGCTGGCTCTTTGCCTAGCGGCCGATTCGCCCAGCTTTAGCTTTACAGCGTCTGCTACCTTATGAGCAATATCACTTAACTATTACGCTTTTGTGCTTTTGTCTGCCTCAACCAACCAGCCAACCAACCCTCGTCGATGGTGGCTTTTTTCGACCTTTCGTTGCGTTTCGACCGCGGCCAAGGCGTGGCGGCTGTGCGGCGGTGCTGTGCCTGTCAGTTCATTTGATTGACACTTTGACTTGAGATCTTCTCGTACTTTTCGCTTTTCGTTAATGTTTCATTCCATTTGTGTTACGCTGATTATCATAACGTGTTACGCTGCATTACCGTTGATATAAATACATACGTGTATGTATATATACATATGTATGTATTTGTACTTAGTTATGGGCATACACATGTAGCAGAGTGCTTGTACAAATAATTTGAAGCGTTACATGTCGGTCGACAACACAATAATAATAACACGTATTATACAAATAGAATACATTTCTACACATTACATGCATTCGAGTATGTGTGCGAAGTGGTGAGCGGGTCTTGGAGTGCAGGATCCAGGAGTGTCTGTTATCATACATAAGTAATGTCTCTACTTGGTTTCATGTTTTCGCAGAAAGTTTATATTTAAATTTACCTTTAGCTGATTTATTCGATTCAACAAAATGTGGTATAGAAAGCTCTCCAGCTAGCTTATTCGTTATTGCCTTTTAATTTTTCATGAGTTGACAGATCTTTCCTTAGAAGAGTGACTTTCTTAAAATAAATTTAAATTTTTAAAATAGATTTCTAGCATGACTAATTCCTATCTGAATGCCTATTTGTTTGACCAGTCTAGATGTCAAAATTTAAGTATAATGGGATTTCTAGATTCACAGGTTCTTTTCGAAGTAATATACCCAGTTAAGCTTGCAAGCACGAAGGATGATTTAAGTTTGGTCGGAGATGAACAGTTGACATCCTTGGAATTTTATTATTCTAAGTGAAACATTTTTAGTTCTTGAATATAATGCTGGAAAAAGTGATACGTGATGATAATTTATTCTAAAAGGACAATGGTTCTGAGGTACCCAGATGACATTGATGTCAAGGCCTTATCAATAGAGCCGTCAGCGCAGATTTTCCAGCTTAGAAAAAGATGCGATAGAGATCGGGCATCACAAAGCACCTGAAGTCCACACACAAATATTCCTCGCATCTAAGGAATTACTTCACTGTTGGCAACTATAAATTTGAAGAAATGAAGGACCTTTTCTATCTGCGAACCAGCATAAATACCACCAACAATCTAAGCTTGGAGATCAAGCGCAAAAAACTATTGTCAACAGATGCTACTTTGGGATCGGTAGGCAATTGAGAAGCAGATCCTTCTCGCGTCGAACAAAATTTACACTCTATAATTTTTTTATCATTCCCGTCATATTATACGGCACAGAAACATGGACGATGACAAATTGAGATGATAAAGCACTTGGAGTATTCGAGAGAACTGTTATCCGCAAGTTCTTTGAAGCCGTCCACGTGAACGAGGATTACCGAAGAAGATGGAACCATCATCTGTATGAGCTCTACGTCGACACGAATATAGTTAAGCGCATAAAAATTCAACGAATGCGCTGGTTGAGCCATGTTGATGCTCCGAAAAGCTCTTCGATTTGAGACCCATGGGTGGATAGCGACAGCAAGGGCATCCATGCATCTAATGGAAGTTGCATAGGGACCTGTCTTAATTTGGGACATAAAGCTAAATCAAGTTCTTATATAGATTTCATTTTTAAACTGCGAATGGGAATGCATGAGTTTTTATTGTAGTATTAAGTCAACACCCACTGTACTTGCCACAAGACGACTTTTATCAAGATATTTCAATTTTTACTCAATTACCCTGGCAATATTAGGGATAACAATATGCATATCAGACATACAGACACACATAACTGTTTACTGTTTTTGCAAAAATAGTATTTCAAGATAAAAATAAAGAAAACATTCCGCACCACATTTACAACATACGCTTGCAGATCGCTGGCGATAGGCCACTTTAGCTGCGCTTATGAAGTCAACTCACAGCAGTCACCACCGTCGCGCTCCACATTTGCATTTGCCACTCGCGAAAGCGGACCGACAAGCATGCAACGCACGTATAACTCCTTATAAGCGTGTGCAAAAAGCAGCAGTTGCAATTGTAAGTACGAAAGTAAATATGCATGTAAGTAGGTATGAATGTAAAGGAGAATGTATGTGTGTTTGCGAAATTTTTTGCGTTACTGTTAAGTATTTCTGTTGGCACTAAAAAATAATTTCGACTTAGCACTTCCGGCGGTGCGCTCGAATAGTGGTAGCGGGGGGAAAACACAAGAAGGCAGCCGTGCGCAGTTGGTGACGTTGGTCGCTGGTCGCGCTGATGATACGCTGTTGGCTGTTAGCCTTTTTCCGCTCACTTTGAGATTGTAACGCTGCGATTGTTGCCAGGTATTTGCATGTAGAATGTCGCTACCGCTGCAACTGCCACCGCGCTGCATATGCAAATGCAACATGCCACAATAGCAAAAACAATGCACCAGCGTTGCATGGTGGCGGCCACTAAGCGCAACTGTGCAATTTGTGGGGTTGCCTGCGACGTACTGCAACGACCGTACTAACGGTCGCGCGCACACTTTTGATTTATTTGGCCATTTTCAGCGGTGCTTGTGACCGCTGGCCGTTGGCCGCTTTTTTCCGGGGACCAACTGACCGATTGGCCAGTCAACTGTTCGGCGATGTTTCGTGTGGCTTTTGGTGTCATGGCATTAGCCGTGGTGTTTGCACTGAATTTGTTGTTTTTGTTTTGGTGGCGTTTTTTTCAGTTTGTTTTTTGGTATTTACCACACACTTGCGGCATAATGACCAAATGTCATGGCGCTCCACAGCAATATGGCTGGTAATAGCCGCCGCCACGACTACTGTTGCTTTGTACTATTTGTAATTTTTACTATTGCTGTCTTTAGCCTACCGTTAACACCCCGTAGTGCGAGCGCCACATCGTTGCAATGTTGCCACATTTTTGCAGTGGCAATTTGAAATTGCTTGCCACCAGCCAGTAAAAAAGGCATTTCGTATTCGCATTCGAGTTGAATAGATTTCGTCTACTTTTTTGGTGAATTTCCGTTCCTGCTTTTCCGCATTTTATTTACAGCGTTTTTTTTCGTTTTTCATTTGCATTATTGTTTTCATGGCGTCGGCAATTGCAACTGCAGAAATGTAAATGCAATATTCTTGCACAGTGGTGTACTGATATAGTGTGAGACGGCAAAAAATTATTATTTTAAATTGTAGTGATTTTGATTATGTATGTATGTTGAAGTGAAAAACTCGTTTCTTTAATTAGATATGCATTAACCGCATTATATCTGTTCCTGAAAAGATTTAACGTTTTTGACCTACCCTGTCTCTATTATTCATCTTGGAACTATCGCCAAGATACAAATTCAGTTGGGTAGAATGAGATTTAGGTCAAAAAAATAGTATCGAGTTGTTATAAAGTCGCCTAAAAAGCAAGAGAGATTTGTTCGATTCAAACCAGATGAGATTATGTCCATTTATGGCGACTAAAACTTCTGGATGTAATATTTTTAAATTGCGCTGTAAAAAATATTCTGAAAACTTATCATTACTTTTGTAAAACCCAAAGGACAGGTTGAGGTTGAAATTCTTTCTAGTTATAAAAATTAAGAATTATGTCACCGTTCTAATGATAAAAAGTGCATATCTTAGAAACGAATATTGAGAGAAAACATTTTTTCTTTAATTTTATATTAACATATTATTTTATTGATTAATATTTCATTTACGAATAGGGACAATGGGTTTGGCACCGTCTACTCATGCTTAAAATTTTATATTTTAGGAACTGCTTGACCAAACTCAATCAATTTTGATTTCTGATTTTACAGTCTGGCGATATCTGTTCATAACCACTTATACTTTGCCATAAGAAAATAGGGAATCCCTTCTGATTTGTGTGTTATCAAATTTGCATGAAAAAATATGTTCTCGATCTTATACCATCTCTTAGCCCTAATATACTCAATATAACAATGAAAGCGGTCGAAACCTTAGTTTCACGCTCTTTTGCGCCAATCTGGTTGGCTTTTGTCCAATATATTCTTTCTTTTTTAAAAAGAAAAACAATATATTTTTTGCCTTATTTCTACCAATACTGAAACACTGTGCGCCCGCCATTCCACTCAAAAACCATTTCCCCAGGCGCCCGCCATTGAGCCAAACGAAGTTATTTCGCATTTGATTGCTTTTGTTTTTTTTTTTGTTGTGGTGTTTTTGCGCCATTTTTAGCCGCTGCTGCTGCGCTGGAATTGTTGCAACAAACGTAATGCGAAACATTTTATGCATTTTTTTGATTAGCTGCGGTTGTATAGCATTTCATCATTGCTGAGCCATCACATGCCGTTTCCAATCGTCACACTCGTTGCAGCAATGGCGCCGTCTCAGCCAAATATGCACAAACAACCACAAATAAAACTAATATATGTATGTTAATAAGGTTGTATTTTTATGCGCAATAAATATGTATATAAATACAAAGATAATATATGGATAGGTTTTGCGTACCATTAATATTTTCTAAATATAATTGCTTGCGTATTTCGCTATGACTGCGCTTACACTATTTATTTCATTTGCAATTATGGTAAGCAAAAACAATAAATTCTCAGTTGAACTCAAAGAATTATGAACAACTTGGGCGCAACTACTATGCTTACTTTCTTAACTAATACAACATTTACGTGTTAAAAAGTCATTTGCCAAAGTGCCAGTTTAGCGCTGCAACCGCCTTCATCGTGAGCGCGCTTTGACCAGCGTGCAGCAGCAAGTCAACGTGTGTAATAAATGATGCACCGGCCATTGGACAGCAGCAGCACTAATGCACTCAGCAGCAGCGCTGTGAATGGCGGCCGTGGCACCACTGGGTCTTTATTGCTTCGGTGTCTTGTTGAATGCCATCGCAATATTGCAAATCAAAATAATCTTGACGATATGAAATATGTATAATTATTTTATTCATTTATTAGCCAACATGAATGTCCAAAGCAACAGAGCCTGTGTGTGAGTTAGAAAGTTGAAGAGTGGCGGTTGGTTAGTCATAAGGTTGCCCCCTTAAAACGCTGCAACATTAACCGCGCTCAATTGTGTTAACAAATTCACTACGAAGTGCTAAATTAATTGATTTCCAATGCAAATTTAGACTTGTGCAAGTATATTTGCAATTAGTAACCTGTTCTCATGGCAATTACTACTATTAAGTGCAAGCATAATATTCTCGTTCGCAGTAAAATTAGTTAAATATATTATTAGATTAGTATTCTATAGAGCAAAAAATTCAAATTAGTTAGTGCGGAAGAGAATTAGTGCCATTCATTTTAATTATTTTATATTTATAACTACATATATGTCTAACATAGCGCTCAATTCTATAATTCTTTAAAGATAAACAAATTATTTTAATCTTACTTTTAAGTGCAGAACAACAATACTACAAAGTATTATAACTGTTGTTATTATCATACAAATGCAACTCTGTGGTTTTTATATTTACATACAATCTGAGTACGAATTGGATTTCCTTGTTATCGTTCACATGATTTATTTAAGTTTTCGATTTTGAAATTTCTGACCATTAACCTGCAATTCTAGTAAAAAATGTGGTCCTCAACTTAAATGTTGTCTTCTTCATTATAAATAATTTGCTTCATGTCTTTGTAGTAGAGCTCTCGATATTCGACTATTCGACTAACCTACTATTCGAATAATAACACTCGGTTTGTAGTATCTGGATAGACCTAAGGCGCCGACCATTCGATTAACTGCTCCGACTATTAGGTTAACCATTCATTGTCGACTATTCGAATAGTACAAGTACAAGTTTATTCATTTTCATACAAATTAGAAACAAACAAAAATCAAAGGCTGCTTGAATTTCAAACAATTTTCGTTTATTCAAATACTCCCAGCATTTATTCGAATAATCGCAGTATTATTAATCGGTTAATATTCATACGAACGATTACAAACCGTATATCCGTATAATCGGTTTTCAGGTTATTCAAATAATTTTAAGATCCCTACTTTGTAGTAAATATATTAATTCCAGCTTCTTTTGAGTAAATTCTTTAGAAATATATAACTATATAAATTTGATGCGCCCACGATTGTGTATACAGATTTCAACTGAAGCAACAATGTTAAAAATTCGTACGCAATGACAAAGTCGTGTGAAGTAGAAGACGAAGAACAAGAGAGGAATTAGAATATATGTATAAAATTATGTTAAGCAACTAAGGAAAGGCTAAGTTAAATAACTAAGGACGCGAACATTTTATACTTTCGCAATTTAGGCAAAGACACCGGGCACACTTTTCCCCCACCACTTTTGGTACCACCTGGTACAAAGGAATTCGTGTCCCAAATTTCTCGGACGGACGGACAGAGAGACATTCGACTCGTCTTGTCATTGGGTAATAAATTGTGACATAACGATGAACAAATTGTTCTTTTACTTTCTTGTGATGGATTTTACTAAGACTTTCGGGAGGTAAGAAGAAGAAAGTACTTTTCGTTGATCTTCAAGAGCCAACGTGGGGGCTTTCAAAGTTTTTTGAATTAGATTAGCGAAAATTTTTTAACAGCTCTACGATCAATTTTAACACAATCAACCACTTGAATAATACCATATTTCTGGTTAACATTCACGGATACCAATGCAATCATCGGAACGATACCATGGATTAAATGTATTGACTATTCCTTTATAACAAACCTCAAGACATTTTTTCGCTCAGCAGCGATAGTCAGTTGGAAAGGATTCATGTCTGAGGTTGACAGATTCGACACAGAAATTTCCCAAATCAGTTAAAAGGCCAAAATTTGATAATGCTTCTTTACTTAATGAAATAATTTGAAGTTCTGCTTTTGAGTTAAACTACTATCAAAATTTTAAAAACAATTTGTTTTCAGCAACGTGGAAACCTTTGAGGTGCGAACAAGTTTTAATATAATTAATAAATTATAACCCAAACAAATGTTCTGGAAAATATTGTGAAGGCTCAAATACGATAACCTATAAGTTGGGACTGAAGCCGATAATTAGAAATCCAGAGAAAAACCTAAATACCAATTTCTGCTATTTTTTATGACTTTTTAATGTTGGGCTGTGGTGGAAATCACCACAGGATCTTGGTTGAGTTAAAAGGTAGGAATATATTAATTATAACTCCGATTTGCTGACTTTTGAAATTAAATTCAGTCAATAGTTTACCCCGTAGGAGTATGCTTACTGTTACATTTACATATATTATGTATATGTATGAGTGAGCAATAAAATCAAGTTGCGCTTCCGCCAACCAATCGCCGAGACGAAACATGTGGCACATTGCCACTTTACAAACTTACCACACACCATAACACAGTGGACACGCTGCAGGTCTCTCTGTCTGCCATTTTTCCGCTTTAAATTAAAAATGCAAAAATTTTGCTGGAAATTTGCGAAATTTATGGCAAGGCGAGCAAATTAAGTTCACTAATCGACATACGCCGGCCATTTGTTATTTTTATTCAACACAACAACAACAAACGAAAAGAGTTAGCTGCCGTAGAAATGGCTGCCTGCCAGCTTTGGGTCAGCAATTGTCAGCGTTCGCGCTTCAACTGATTGAGTGTGTGTGTGCGAGTGTGCGCCAATTGGGACGTTGCGTCTGTCCATTTAATCGCACTTTATGCGCATGCGTGCACGCCCCTGCCAAGTAAATCCTTAAGCGTTTGCAGACCCACCAACGGTGCAACGGTGGTGCAGCACCTTTGCTTGCAATGACAATGGCAATAAGACTTAAAAATAAAGTCGACTCTTGAATGTTGGTGGCGGTTGATGGTTGTTGGTGGCAGGGGGTTGGCGGTTGGCGGTCCACTTACTACCCGTTCAGTCAGCGGTCCACCATAAATTCCGAACTTAACTGCATGCGCTTACTGTTGTTCTTATTGTTGTTGTTGTAGTTGCACTGTTTCTTTGACTGGTCTGGCTACTACCGTGACTGCTACACAAACAACAAGTGGCAGCACGGCTAGCTGATGCTGCAAGCGTGGAAATTTATTGCTCAAAGTCACATAATTTTGCTGCCAAGTAACAAATTGCTAAGGAAGTGAATTGAGTCGCGCCGCGTCGGTCCACTCAATGCAGATTTAGTGGAAATTGTTTAATTGTAAATGTGGCAGGATTATATGCATGAGCGCTGGCACGCATGTGTATGTATGTACTTATAAAAAACAACAACAAAAAATTGAAAATGAAAAAAGAATGTCTCTCGAATTTTTTTCTTTTATTTGTTGTTGTTTTTTTGCACAACAGCGTTTTTACATCCAACGCACATATATCCTATATTATATAAGTCTGTGCTTTCCAGATAAGATGCGATTTATATTTGCACATACTTATGTGTCTCTTCATACATACACACACACTCACACACATAAATTAAATTTGAGTTGCAAATTTATGCACCATGATGAAGTTGTTACGTTGACCAACATAATTTTTATCCAACACCTTTGTCCGATATTGCTGCAACGATTGTTGTTTCGGTCGGCAGACATGACCACTGTTGTTGTTGCCACAAGTTGTGCGGGCGTCCAGCTAGATGCATGTTGCATGAGTCTTGTGCTTTGTTGATCTCCTAAAACTTATGCACCTATGAACACTTTACCTTACACTAGGCACGTGGGCGTCGAAATGGTGTCCATGCATTGTCTTTGCCAAGACACTACGCTATGATTGTTTCTTCTGCTTGTTGTTGTCCAAGGAAAGCAACATGTGTCGAGAGTTCAACGCATTCTTGATGCGTGGCAAGAGTTGAATACAATTAATTCAGCTGGTGGTGTTGGTTAATCATTTAAGGCAAATGTATATTGGTGATTTATAGATCCTAAAGAAAGTGATCCATATAGTGGTTTCTGGTAAGAAAATTATATTCAATAAGTTTCTGTAAATTATTTGTTCGAGAGTTGCTCTTTTCTGGGTATAAATTGAAGCAAGTATGACAGAGACAAGATTAAATTGTCATGAACAAAACGAACTCTCAAACTTTCATAGTAATTGGTTGAAGGAAAAGCTATTCTTTCTTTCAAGACGTTAAGAACTAATTTTATTACGACAATTACTAAACTAAATTGGCCTAACCTCTATATGGAAAATACTTGTTCCGCTAATATATTGTATGTATGTATGTGATTGGCGTTGCAACCGTTTAGCCGGTTATAGCCTAATCGATGATAGCGCGCCACTCCTCTCTTTCCCTCGCAGTTCGGCGGCAATTGGAGATCCCAAGTGTAACCGGTCGCTCTACACCTGGTCCCTCCAACGGAGTGGAGGCCTTCCCCTTCCTTGGCTTCCTCCGGCGGGTACTGCATCGAATACTTTCAGAGCTGGGGTGTTTTCTTCCATCCGTACAACATGACCTAGCCAGCGTAGCCGCTGTCTTTTTATTCGCTGAACTATGTCAATGTCGTCGTATAAATCGTCGTTCCATCGTTTGACGTTTCCAATGAGGACCATAAATCTTGTGCAAAATTTTCCTCTAGAAAACTCCTAGTGTCTAACGTTGACATCGTCCAAGCTTCTGCACCATAAAGCAGAACGGGAATGATAAGCGACTTGTAGAGTTTGAGTTTGGTTCTGCGAGAGAGGACTTTACTTTTCAATTGCCTACTCAGTCCAAAGTAGCACCTGTTAGCTAGAGCTATACTGCGCTGGATTTCGAGGCTGACATTGTTGGTGTTGTTAATGGTGATTCCCAGGTATACGAAATTATCTACTTCTTCGAAGTCATGACTGTCAACAGTGACGTGGGAGCCAAGCCTCGAATGCGCTGACTGTTTGTTTGATGACAGGAAATATTGTAGTCACTGGGAATTTGAATACATAATGAGAGTTTATACAATCTCGGTGCTTTGAAATTTTGATATCGAGATAGTTAACGGCCTAAAAATTCGTATAATCATATAAAACCTCTGACATTTTGCTATGCCATGTACTTCCCTTCCAACGCATTTGGCCCCAATTCTCGTGCACTACCCAAAGTTTGACAATCGTTTTTGGAACCTCAAAGAAAAACTCTCGGATTACATGATCTTCGATTTGAATCACTTATGATTTACCACATCACATACATATGTGCTCTCGTACAGCTCTTGAACCGAGTTGGTCTGAAGATCTTGCCAGATTGTTGGCTTACTAACACATTTTAAAAATCTTGAATATTTTCTTACAAAAAATTGACGACAATACAGAATTTTGATTTTTCATTGATAAATATATACTGCTTATAGATTCTCAATAGATTGTGATCGAGTTTAACAATTTATGTAAAATGAAAAAATTCTCTAAAACACCAATTCCAATAATCAAAAAAATTAGCTAATTCTCAGCGAATTTCAGATGTTTTCGTTTGCACCAGCAATATCACCTCTGCCACCTCCGCCGCCGTACACAACACCAGGTGGCAGCTGCCAAAGCAGGAATACGATTCAAAGAAACTTATGCAAATGCTGCACAGCAGGAACATTGTCTCAGTTCAAAAGACAGACAGTGCTGAGCAACAACAATAACACACACAATGACTTGTGACATATGTACCTATAAACATATATATACATATGTATATATATTTTAATATATATATACTTGAATGTATGCACATTATTGCGGCACTCAGCTTGATTGCGTGTCCGCCGCATCCGCAACTTCAATAACAACAAAACTCCCACTAGGTGCCCGGCTACACTGTGGTGCCACATTGTTTTGCTGCCACTACATACCGTTGTGTCCTTTGATGTTGATGCCCTGTGTGGGGCTTTGAGTTCAAGTGAGTTTCACTTAGCCTGTGAGATGAAAAATTGAGGTGATAATGGAACTGTAGCAAATGAGCTAGAAAACATTTGTACCGACTGAGCGAGATCAGAAGGTTGTCTGCTGTGGCATGGAGCCAAGGAAATGATCCCCGGTTTTTGCAATATTTGTGAAGACCAATGTATAAGAAAACTTTGAATGGAGAGGGAATAATTTACAAGCGTGTGGTTGGAGAAATATAAAAGGTTGCCCAATAAAAAGTGATATTGAGTTAATTTAGTTAAAATTCCATAACTTCGGAAACGCAAGGTATTCCAAGAGAAAGTTGGTATTACAAGGATTAATGTTTATGTGGAATTCCAAATGAGATTATTGGTATCCTTTTTAAGACGATTCTTATCTTCACTATCAGACACATCGTTCTACTTTTCAATTAGACTGGTCACGGTTCCTGGTCACAGCGGGCATCGCAGGAAATTGTTTGGCTGATGAGCTTGCAAGATTAGGTAGCCTGGAAACATGTGGGATCACCGTTATCCTGTTACTACTGGACAGATGGTCGCCAGATCCTTCTGGCCTAAGGTGTATCGCAGCTTTTCGCCCTTAGTAAAGTTCAATTCTCCTTAGTCGTAGGGGTTCTAACTGGCCATTGTCCCATCGGGATCCACGCTATTTGGTTAAAAATCTTACCGGATGTTAGCTGTAAAAGCTGCCTGGAGGACGAGGTGGAATCATCTCATCACTTTTTTCTGGAATGTCCCGCCTTTGCGAGATCAAAACAAATATTTCTCGGGTCTCCGTGTAAAATAGCGGATATTGAAGAGAATAGCGGATATTTGTCGAGCTGAACTGTTTGGAACTTTTTTGAGTTTTTACTATCAACTCAAAAGGCTACTTCTTCAGTTCAGAAAACTCTGGAGGATCTCCAAACACACAACAACAACAATAAATGAGACGCTCGAGGAACAAAGCAATCATATGCAACATTCGGGCGTATTCAAACTTACAAACGAATTAAAAAGAACCAAACTTAATTTTAATTTAAGACAGAGTAAGCTGCAACAACAATAAACAACAACAGCATACAGATTAAAACAGCTTGTAGACATAATGAACACAAATGGGGAATCACAAACAACTCAAAACGAATGCAGTGAATGCAAGGCTCCAAGGCGATTTGTGCCAAAGAGCAACGGAAAAGGAGGAACCCCAGGAATGTATCGGCTGGTTGTTGGCGCAGTTGTATGCAGCAGCGAGTAATTGAGTTTCGAATTTAAATTTGTTTTCGAATTTATTTTTGTTACCACTTCTCGTTGTTATTTTTGTTGTTCTTTTCGAGAAATTTAAAGATTTTTCGAGTCTACGCTGCTGGCTTATAATGTAATTCATTTTGTTGTTGTGTTTTTTATAACAATTTCAATTTTTAAATATTCGCTGCACATAATGAAATATTACTAACACATACATAGCTTACATACGAGTGTGTGGGCATATCCTAATCGGTTTACTCAACACGAATTCCATTTTCGTACAAATCGCTTGTTGCTTGTTGCATGCATGCAGTCATTGTACTCATATTGTGGTGCCTCATGTTGCATGCATCAGCATGTGGCTACCAAATCAACCTGATTGGAATTGCCAAGACTTCAAAAGTCGACGAACGAATTTTAATTTCAATTTCGGTTGCTTGTTAACCGATCATCACACATACACACGCACAAACACTCAAGGCGGACGGCACACTGGCGAAGAGTGCATGGAATTCCCATTGGCGCGCCCCATTATGGGCACGTACAGCGTGTGTGGCACTAGGTATGCAACCAATATGCCAAATGGCTAATCGTTGTAGAATGAATTGAGTTGAACTGGGATTTCATTTGAAGATTTGAATTTGTGATTGAAAAGGTGGGACGCATTCGACTGCTCCACTCAAAGGATGTGTGTGTGCAAAGTGCTGTTGAGAGGCGAGAAGCAATCGGAAATATGGTATGCACGAGCAGTAGAAAGGTAGTTAAGTTAGCGCCTCGTTCCACATTTCGTATGCATACAGCGTCAACCCTTGAGACACACTAATTTATGAAATAAGCGTCTTTATTACTTTTTTCTATTTGCTTAATTTTAAATTGGTTTCTTAAGGCGAGCCTTACAAATTATTGCATTTTTACAAGTTCCGTTTCGGCGACATTGGTTTTTTGGTTTCACAAATATACGACATGTCTGCGTCCTGTCACTCGGCTCGTCTGCAATACGTATATTTACTTCACTTTTCGTCTACTTCAAATTGTTTGTTTGTTTTTGTTCCTGGCTGCTGAATTTATAATTACGTTTGGCTTATGTCTTTAATAATAAGCAAGTTATGTGCCTTCAATGGTTTTCTAATCAATCCATATAAATTATTATGAATTATTTATATGCGTTTTTCATATATTCGAAATTTGTGTGGTGTTGAAAGTAGTTTATGACTCAATAATGAATTATGTTTTGTCGATATTTTATCCATTTATCGCTGATGGGCCATCACTGACTCACCGCCGCACACATTCTGCGGTTAAATCAAAGATATAATATATCATACGGCAATTAAGTAGTAACCACCTATTTAGTTTTTATAGTTCGTAAGCTGAGGTAACGAATGTACGAAATACAAATCGGAAACTAAGAGTGCAAAACCAATGATCCATCGAAATGTAAAAATATTTGATTATTATTTCTGCATTTAAAATTCCAGTTATTTTTTGAACACACCAGAAATAAGAAATTAATAAAATATATTTAAAACTGTTTCTAAACCAAAACTAAGAATATATTTTTTGATTATGTTCTTCGTATGACATTGAAAAATGCATACTTTGATAATCTTTGTGAAAAGATCGTGTTGATTTATAGGGCCTTATGTTTGACTTAATGGATCTTTAATGCTTATCCCATTAGTATATAATAATATTAAATTTTCCAAATTTTGCGCCTTTATAAAATAAAACAAGTAAGGAAGAGCTTAGTTCGGGTGTCACCGAACATTTTATACTCTCGCAATTTATTTATTTAATTTTATTAATATAACAAACAATTTGACCCACATATTCGGCATATATATGGTATAAATACTATTGAAAGTTTGAAACCCTAATATAAAGTATGTGGGCGATAGGGAAGTTATACCCCGATTTCCCTAATTTTTAGTACGGAGACATATTATTAGAAGAAACATATTCCCTCTGAATTTCTTCAAAATAACAGAGAGACTTACGTATATTTTTGGTAAAAGAGTTCATCATATACGATATAGGGTATTGAAAACTTATGGACCGATTTCGAACATATTTAGAAGGGCAATGCCACTCTATAAATTCCGTATTTTTGCAAAGTTCTTTTCCGATATCTTCACTAGTGCTTACTTTATATATTGTAAAGTAAACGATTCAGATAGATTTTTAGTAGTTTTCAACATTCCCTTTGTTTGGGAGGTGGGCGTGTTTATAATCCGATTTCCTTCATTTTGGGACTGTATAAGGTAGTACCTATAAGAAACGACTTTAGAAAGTTTCCTTGTTACAGCTTTTGTAGTTTACGAGATATGTACATAAAATTTAGTAGGGGGCGGTGCCACCAAAAAAATTACATACACATAAGCCCCTACTTAGTGCGATCATTTATACAATTTTAATTCAATAGCTCCATTTATGGCTTAGTTTAAGCTCCTTATATGTTTTTGGTAATTGCCATTTTGTGGGCGTAGCAGTGATCCGATTACGCCCATCTTCGAACTTAACCTACTTATGGTGCAAAGAAATACATACGTCTTCCAAGTTTCATCAAGATATCTCAATTTTTACTCAAGTTACAGTTTACACGGACGGACGGATAGATAGATATCCGAATTTGAACTTTAACCCTATATCTAACTCGTTTAGTTTTGGGTGTTACAAACAACCGTTATGTGAACAAAACTATAATACTCTCTTTATAAACTTTGTTGCGAGAGTATAAAAATCTGTAACAAAAAATTTTAATGTTTTCCTTATTTTACCGTCTTCCCGAATAAATAATAATATCGAAGATCAACAAATGCCAAATAATTTAACAAAATACTGCGACGAGCACCTATTCAAAAGTAAAGAAAAACATTTTTATTTTATAGTGGATTAAAGATCGCCTTATTTATTGAACTTTCAGGTAATCAAAGTCAGTCTCTCCAAGATGAAAACTATTATAGATAATATATAGTTTATTTTATTACAATACATAAGATATTTAAATGCAAAATGTATTTTTAGCTCTTTTCTATTATACAAGATAATTAAATCAAAAATAAATTTCACAATAAAAAATATTTTTTTTTCTATAAAAACTGCAGGTGTTTGTTTGAGTTATATTTCACACAAGTTATTTAGTAAGATATATACACTTTTTATATTCTTGCTGACATAAGCGCTCGTAACATTTATGAGCAATTAAGAATATAACATAATAAGTCTTATAGAATTTTACAGCACTTTAGTTAAATACAAAAGCAAAAAATTTTGAATATGAAAAGTGAACAAAGAAAGCCATCAGAGCGACACTTCATAACTGCCATTGAATTAAACTTTGATTTCCACCGTTTATTATTACTTTGAATAACAGTAGAAAATCGTAACTGAAGCAAATGCTTTATGTGTACATATTTATGTGCGTCAATCGACTTAAAATTCCAGTCATAAATTATGCAAATAACACATTTACCACGCATTAGATCAACAGGTACAAATGTATAAATCAAAAGCAATGTGGAGTGCGCTCTTATGTGTAGCTATATTGATAAATATGTATGTATTTATAAGTATTTCTGTGTATATGTATTGGTGATATTAGCGCGCCGACAAAAAGAAGTTAATAAGTGGTAAAATACAAAGGCGTGACGATGACATAGAAATCTGAATACTTTTTAACGAATCGAAGCAAAGAAATATTCTCAAAATTTAACTGGCGAGCGTCAAGACTGCGTTAATGACCTTCGAATCGGGCTAATGGCGGTGTTTATGCATTATGTTTATATGTAAATATGCGGTTTACATTCAATCAAAAGGGTCATATACAGTTGTGGACAAAAAAAATTGAGTCGGTCAAACAGCTTTAGCAAAGACCGATAAAATTATAAATAAAATAAATTATTTTTTAAATTAATATTAATAAATAGAAATTATTAAAAGTATCATCAGCACTGCACTGAATATAAAAATAGTTTCTAGATTAAAAAAAAAAATACAAAAAAAACTAAGAAATGATAGATTACATATTTATTATTTTTTTTGAGAGAATTTTTTTATTTATATTTAGACTATATCATGACAAATCTTTTGCTATACTCCATTAAGTAACATGCCTTCTCGTTTTCCCATAAATCATCACTTCTTTTAGGTTTTATCAGCTTCGTGACTATTTTCCACAAATTTTCTATAGGATTTCAATCAGGAGATTGGGCAAGTCAAGCTATAATTTCAACACTATTGTCGGAAAATCAATTGTGGCATTGTACACATAATTTCATTCAACTTAAATTTTATAAGAGTGACTCTATTATTTTGTCCACAACTGTATGAGTTTTACAAACACATAACCGTTACAAGATTGAACTATGTATATATGTTTTTATTTTTTTTTTTTGGAAAAATCTAAAACAATGGAAAATAAAAGTCCGCTAGTAAAGTAATTGCATAAAATTTCACTGTCAACATTTTAGTGGAGAAATCAAAAGTTATTTTTGGCGTAATTTAAAAATTAAAATTCAAACTGTAAACATCAACGATTATGGTTATGATTGAATTATGCTGAAATATAGACACCTAAACGAAGATAGAGAAACAAAAGAAAAACTTTAAGCTAAATGAGTATATATTTAGGATGGTTGGCTACTCCACAATAGCATATAACCATAAACGAAAATATATAATTCAGCTGAACAACAAATTTACATACTTACATATCTATAGATACATATACATATGTTGTCATCTAACACTGCATTAAATAATCAGAAACGCGCATTTTTGAGCCCATTACACATGCCTCCCGATTAGTTATATTCAATTTTTCGAATGTTGTGGCATCCACACATGGGTTGTTGTTGTTACTATGGCGTGTTATGCTGCCCAATAACTGATACTATGAATAGCTTATGCGCTTGAAATGAAAATTTAAAACCTTGCATATGAGCATTTTAATGGGCTGACAAACGAGCTGTTGTAGCTGCTGCTAATCTATAAGTGTTCGTGTGTGTGTGAGAGTGTGACCCTTTTTGAAAAAATTAAAACTAAAAACTAAAGAAATGCAGCGGCAATTCGTGTGTTGTGTGAGTTTTAACAAATTTGAAGTGTTCGAAAAGTGTGTGTGTGGTTTTTCGGCATTTCGGGTTTTTCTTCGTTTTGAGCATTTGACAGTCCAAACGTGTGCGTATCGTACATTTTCGGAATATTTAAGTTTAAGTTTATCAAAATATGTGTACACATATTGATAAGTGCAATGTTATTTATGACAAAATGATATGCAACGAAGAAATACGAGCACACATTGGCGCAAACGAAATGCATTGCTGTGTATGCACTGAAATAAATTTATGAAAATAATAATTGCATAATAAATAATTTACACGCTGATTTATTTAATTGCTGAAGTGCTGCACTTGAGCATAATGACAATTGAAATTTGTACTTTGATCGGTGAAATGGTTTGCAGTTGCATAATAAATTAACTGGTGCTTTGTGTACATAAAGGGTGCTTTTGTTTGGTTTCAATTAAAGTTTTTGTTTTTTTGTGAAAGTTTACAAAAGCAGAAGCGATGGAATAAATTTTGCCTTATTTGTGCTTAAAACCAAGAAAATCGATTATTTTATACATATTATTCAGGAGTAAAATTTATTTTTTTCATGATTGTTAAAATTTTTGAATTTTTTGATTGATAAAAATGAAATATGAAAATTAAATTTTATGTATTGGTCTACAACTCAGCCGTTTCCAATAGATTTCTCTAGGGTCAAGCACTGGTCGATTAAATCGTTTTATATCGATCTTGGACATTTGTGTCAACATTAACCCAACAAAATATTTGTAGAGATCTGTTTGCATTCCAAACTTATTCTCAACTGAAATTATCACTTTTTGAGCCGAATTCTCGACATTTGTGGTAAATTTTGCTTATCCTTTTTAATTCCAAGAAAAGTGCGGCTGAGGCTCTTCGAATGCTTTCGGATACGTACGGTGAGGCTGTCCTAAGTGAAAGATCATTTCACGAATGGTTTCAACGTTTTAAGACTTGTGATTAAGAAGGTTGGTAGTGATATATTATGAGCTGCTAAAGCCAAGTGAAACCATCACAGGAGATCGATACCGAACGCAATTGATGCGTTTGAGTAGAGCACTTAAAGAAAAACGGCCACAGTACGAGGAAAGACACGATAAAGTCATTCTCCAGCATGAAAATGCTCGGCCTCACGTCGCAAAGGTGGTCAAAAAATATTTGGAGACGCTGAAATGGGAGATCTTACCCCACCCGCCGTATTCTCCAGACGTTGCTCCATCTGACTACCACTTGTTCCGATCGATGGCAAATTGGATTATTACTTGGATCGACTCGAAAGATGAGGAGTTCTTTCGTCACGGTGTACGCATGTTGCCAGAAAGATGGTCAAAAGTAGTAGCTAGCGACGGCCAATATTTTGAATAACATTTTTGTAACCGTTTTGATACAATAAAGCGTTAAATTTACAAAAAAAAAACGGCGGAAGCAAAGTTCAGACCGATATTAATGCTTAATTGAAGTAGTTATGTATATCGAAAAAACTTACATCTCAGAAAATATACGTTTAGGATCATTAGTTGAACACATTTTTGGGACCCAAAATCAATATTTAATTTTTAGAATATTGGAAAAAATGTTCCCTTTTCCAATCCATTGTAGTTTGGAAGTATTCTGGTGCGTCCGGCCGGTTTGAAGCTTATTGCATGAATTCAATACAAATTTCGCTATAGTTTCACATTTCTAGTAAACTACTTTTTTTAAATTTTTATTTAATTTTTCTATTAAAATATTGAACCTTAGTTTTGCTAGTAGTCTTATATAGGCAAAGATTCAATTTGTATATGATCAAGCTTCTTCATCTCCACCTAAGGTGGAACTGCTATTGATTAAAATCTTCAGTTATCGTACGCGCGTTCCCCAAATGTCGGGTCTACGAAATTGGAATATAGTTGGATTTTAATCCGGACTAGGGCTGTTAACTTGTACACAATATCTTAATTTTTTCCAATTAATTCATCATCAATTATTTATTTTTAGTAATTCTTATTCAAATACATCTGTCGTGGTCTCTTATAACTGAGCGTCATCTTTTGGCATTGGAGAAATATTGTAGTATTACATATTGTCTATGCCTTAAAACTTTACACGGAGACGATCATGCTGTACTAACAGCTTTAATTAACTATGATCTCTCAACAGTTATAGTCTTTATGAACAAACTGACGGCTCTTCTAAGCGAACTTTGCCAACAATCAGCTGTCAAACATGAGAACACATTTCTTCTCTAATGCAGTGTTTAGAGCGATTTACTAAAATAAGCTTAGACGCAGTGCAAGTCTTAAATTATTATTTTTTACCTATAACTCTAAAAAAATATTTAAATAAAATATAAAGCAATTCCTCACTTTTGTTGTACAAAAACAACTTGTTGGCTGTCATTAGTCGACATTTAGCCGTCAACAGCAAAAAGAAGCACTGCTTAAATGAGTGAAAAAACCAAAAAAAAAAAAAACGTCAGCAGCGGTAACTTTAATACCAACAACAACAACAATGTCAATCAACAGACAAAGTGTTAAGCAACGAGTTAAGTACATTTGACAATAGATTCCGCTGTTAATGCCACAAACTGAAATCCACTGAAATGCTTACAAACAACTTAAATCACTCAATTGCAAAGGTATTTGCAAGATACAAATAACAACAACATAACTACAAATATTTGCAAGCGAATACTTGTACATACAAAGTTATATTAAGTTATTGTATATTCACAAAAATTGACAAGCCATTTTGACGCGAAGCTTTCAGCGTTGCGGTGCGCGGCAAATTGGCTGTCATGTTCGTATTGTCGCGGCTGCGACTCGCTTTTTTCTGCTAAGGTACAAGTTAATTTGTGTAGGTGTCATTATTGCACTTTGTATCTTTGCTAATTTCTGCGCCATTAGTTTGGTTAATTGCAAATATATATATATATATTTTTACAATTTCTGAAAAATGTCGACATTTGAAAAATTAAAGTTGGCCAATTTTTGACTCATTAGCAGTTTGAATAGGAAAGAAAAAAATAAAATCATTTTTCAAAACTGTCAAATTATTTCTAAAAATTAGCGGTTTTTGGGAACGCTTAAAATGAATGGCTTTGTCTGTCAGCCAATCGGCGCTGTGAATGGTGCCTCATCAACATCAGAGCGCCATTGTCAACAATATGACGCATTGCAGCGGTGATCACTGAAGTCTGGGGAATTTTTCATGTGAATGCGATTTATAAAAAAAATTTGCCGCAATCGCTTGAAATTTATATAGCTTTTAAATTAAATTGACATAATTATTTGTCTCTTGTTTGTCTTGTCAATTTCAAAAATTCCAGCTGTAGCCACGCAGAGCCTTCGAGCTTGCTGTTGCATTGCGCATTTCGCAATCAACCGGACTAAAGTATGGAGAAATCGCTCAGCGCACCGGCTATGTTTAGGTTCTCGCTTGCCTTTACCGCGCTGAACCGCGCGCACCTACGTATAATTAATGCCATCGAATTATCTTAATTGTGCTGCTATTATGAGAATTCATATGCTGCGGCCAAGCAAGCTGCTGCTGAGCGGCATTTAATGCCAGCTGCACAGTTAAAAGCGCATTCATTTGCATATTACAAGTTGAGCGGCAGCAGTGCGGCGCTGTTGCTGCTTGGCATGACATAGACTGTCCATTTTGTGGCTGCAAACTGAACGATCGTCAGACTGTCCGCCAGTGTACTACTTTACTTCTGCACTTTTCAATTCAAAGTTTATACAATTCTCTTATGCTTACTTCTGCTGCCGCTGCTGTTCTAGTCGTTGTTCGCATTGGTGGCTTTCAAAGCGCTTTCAACGCCTCCGTCTTTGACGCCGCATGCACACATCATCATTACCTTGTAATCACCACAAAATGCATTCCCTAATGAGTGATAAATTGTTTGTGATAAATCAATGTTCGAAATATTCTCTCTCGTTCGGTGCGACTTTATGCATGCACAGTGGTACAAAATGATCATTTTGAGAAAACTTTTTATAAGTTCTGGTTCCATAAAAATATTAAATCATTTAAATTAATAGTTTTTCTTTAATATCATTTTTTACCTAGTCAACAGATAGATGAAACCTTTGAATAGTTTTGTGAATCCATTTCATCGCTACTGCTTCCCTATCTAAATGATTTGATATAGACACCCTTTTGTTCGATAACTTGTTCATAATATAATAATGCAATGTCTAACGACGCCTCCAGTGTATTTTCCTACGTTTCTCTTGAGGCATTCGCATAGGCAGAAATAGGTTGTAATCACTTGGTGTTAGGTCCAGAATATTAGTTGGATGCATATGAACAACCCAATCAGGCTCACGGAGTTTCTGGTGAGTCTCTATCGAAGTGCAGGTCTAGCGTTTTCCTAATGGAACACAAACGGTCTTACTTACGGACAGTACTGAGTTTGGCCGTAGGTGAGCAGCTCGTAATAAGATATTCTTGCAATGATCTGATCTGATCTTAAATTCTGGCTTGGCCACCATCGTCAGCGTCGCTCGTTTCGACCACGACCGTTTCCACTTGACATTATCGTAAGTCCCCCCCTTTTCATCACTAGTAAAGTTTCAGAAATGAAACGATTCAGCAGCGATTCACTGATAAAAATTCGGAGGTTTCTTTACGTTGATCACGCTGCTGGTCAATTGAAAGATGGGCGGACTGGACGATTTTCCATCGAAAGTTTTATCGATGTTTTCGGCCTTCCAGAGCGTTGTAAATTTTTATTATAAAAATTATTGGAACGGAATCGACGAAATAAACGCGCGTGAAGGCATATGAGGATCTTAAATACTATTCAAATTTGCATTTTCACTTTATCGAAGAAAAATTGTAAAATCACATTTATAACTCATAACTACAACGTGAGATACAGATTTCTAAAGAAATCTATAGCAATGGACGACGGTCTCTATCTCTCGATAAAGCAATACTTGGGAGAAACTATTTCTTGTCCAAAATACATTAAAGGGCTTGTTATTGCCTGATATCTGTGATAAAAGTTTGACGACAATCTTTCGATGACCTTGGTGTATTAATTTCATTTCATTCAGGAGAACATTTCGTGAATTTAAAAGCATAGAAGTTGAACTCTATTTCATAACGGATCAAAAAGGAACGAATTTAGCTTAGAGGTTAACCTCAAACAATACAAATACTTAATTGTTTATATAGCGGAAAATATGCTGCCAAGGAATATATGGAACTAAATGACGTATTTCTAACCGCAATGCTGACATGGATGGATCGCACAACTAATAAGCCAAGCAAATCTGTGTCTCATTTAAAGTTCGAGTAGAGAGGCCGTCGACCGATTGTTGGCTTGAATACTTCTCAAATTGACTAATATGTAAATAAGTTCAGTAGAGCTATAGTCGGTAATTGCTGCGGTTGTTTCTTCGCTGTTTATTAAGCAGCTGTAGTGAGGAATATTGAAGATGAAATTAGTTGGATGTATTGTTTTTGGGCAGTCTAAAATGGTTGGTAACTGCCATGTGTTTAGTTTGGTTTTATGAAGGGACGATATGCTGAACTCAATTTTAGCATACACGAGCAGGCACATGTATATGTATTAATATATGTATATTTATATATGTATATGATATATATATAGTAGTGATCGCGTATAATTTTAAGCATTCAAATTAGCAGCAATTCTATTGTTTTTACTTTTTGTCTATATGGCAATTATGACCAATTTAAGTTGAAATTAGAATTTATAATGGCCAGATGAGCGCAAAATATTATATTAAAACACACAGGTTGAACAGGTCCCCTACTTTGACTATTGATTGCCTTCGAAGTTGATAGTTGATTTGATGATTAAATGTTTGTAGCCATATGAATTTTATATTTCTTCGCTTTTTGTTTTTGTTTTTTTTGTTGTTGACTTCACGAAATCATACCGGTATTATGCATATATAGTTAATATGCCATTATTTATGCATTTATGTAAAAATTTTAAAAGTGGAAGCACATTTGTATATTTATGAGCTGAAATTATTTGGACTATCTCTTAAGTTGTTGTATACATTTCTATGTTAATTATCTTAATATTGCGCGTTTGATTTGGGTTGGCTGATCGCTGATCGCTGAATTAATGGTGCTAATGAACGCTACGAGAGCTAATATTAATTTATATTTTTTGTGAGTAAATTGGTAAGCGGGACCTATTATTTTTCAGCGTAGTAAATCAAGCATTTTGCTATCAACAACTAAATGCATTATTGAAAAGTCGGTTAAAATTAATGGACATTATTGTGATTGGAGCAAATCGTAGACATTTTAAGATACACATTTAATATAGATCGAAGCTATTGAATCAAGACCTTCCATTAAGTGTACAAGAATATTTCTTATCAGTTTGTGATAATCTACTGGATCAATACAACTCGAGCAGATATTTCTTTTGAAAATATCAATGTTTCTGAGAATTATTTGAAAATGAGCATAGTAATTATCAGGGATCTAACAAAGATATACCCATGGGCAGGATATTGGAACCATCTTTGTGATATAGTAGCAAGCTTAGTTCGGAACATTTCCTTTAGTTCATTTTTGAGCATTTAAAGTAAAAAAAAACATCCCCTCTACTATATTCTTCTTGCTATAGGAAGTGTTTTTTATCTTACTGAACATATAGATCGAGTTATGTTTAAAACAAAAAATTTTCACTTTCATTAAAATTTAATAAATCATGTTTTAAAACCGCTTTGATTTTCAGTACATCAGTTGTTCTTTTTTTCGCTCTTCGTGATAATTACATATTTGACAAATGATTTTTCTCGTAGTAATGCTGTGCAACATGCCTCCTATGGCGCTGATGTTCTGAAAATAATTTCCATTTTATCGAGCAGATAGTTAATAGCGCTTGAGTATGTAAACAGTTTAGCACTTGTGTGAATTAAGAAAGCACTGGCATGCTAAAAGAAAAATGCAGTCGAAAATGTTTTCGATTTACTAGTTTCCCATAACTAATTGAACCATCAAATTGAACAGTGTGAACACTTATGAAAAACAAAAGGAACGCCGAGAAACATGCCAGAAAAAAGGGAAAATGCATTTTTTTTTTGTTTTTGGAAGAAGTGAGTTCACACAACTGCACTTCTAACTTCGCTGGAAATCCATCAAACGATCAACACACGAAGCAGTCGGTACTTAACACAGTGCAGCCGCTATGCGCTTGAGCCCTACCATGTGATTGCAGCAACCAGACTGGGCCGACCACACGACAGGCAATCACAACCTGCATTTTCTGGGTTGAAACAGAAAAAAAAACCAATCTGTTGAAGTGCAGTGGGCAATTTTTCTTGCTAAACAAAAAACACACATACAGATGAGTCTAAAGGAAAAACTTAAAAAGGTCCACATTGGGACATTGGGTTAAAAATAAAAGAAATTAAGTATTTAGTTAGTTAGAAAAAAACATTTTTTTTTTTCAAAATATTGAAAATAGGAAAATGTAAAGCAGTTGAGCGTGTACGCGTGCGCACTTCACACTGACCATGCCGCTGCGTCACATCAGTCACTTCATCAAATGTATGCGTTGTTTGAATGTTTTTTGGGACTATAGCGATATGACTTCATTTGAATTGATGAGCTGTCTGCCGCACCGCACCGAACCGAACCGAAGGATGCACCAGCCTAAGCGAACGTAAATCCAATAATCCGCCGGCATCTTCAAGTGCGCAATCGGCCGACTGATCGTTCGATGGTACGCTTGACCAAGTGTGTGCCTGTTGGTTGACTGCTATACAAAGCAATTGTCGCTACGCTGTTGTTGTTGTACCTGCCTCCACTAATGCGTTTAAACCATACGCTATCTGTGTAACGCTGATTTGTACATATAGATACGACGACGGTTGACGCTTATACCATTATTTTGGCTGGAAAATGAGCCATTTGAATTGATTGAATTCGGTCTGGCAAACAAAAGATACGTCGCTTAGTCGAAATTGTGAACTTGCTTGACTCTGTTCTTTAAAACAAAGACAACACAAACACACTCTCTCTCACATGCATGACAGTTTGCCGCTTTAATACGAATTGCTTTGTGGTTTTCGCCTTGGCGTTGATTGAAATTGTGGAAAATCAGGTTAATGGCTACGGTGACAACCAAAAAATATGAAAAAATGTCTTCACAAAAAAACAAAAAAAAAAAATCGAAAAAATAGTGAGAAAAAAATTCCAAAATAGTTGCTGGTGTTGTTGAATAGAATTAAATCCAAAAACGTGTGAGATTGACGCTGGAGTGTGTTTTTTGTGTGTTCGTAAACCCCTTTTGCCGAGTGCGGAACCGGCCAAATGCGGTGCATATTAATAGATAAGATTGATTTGTGCCCCAAAACAAAAGCCAACAAATGTATGCATACACACTTCATACTATATATGCTAGATATAGATATATACATATATGTATATATGGTTTGTAGCTGAACAAATTGACGTTTCACACGAATTTAAATGCAAATAACGTCGATCGCCTGCGATCTACAACAAATGATCTACAAGCGATCTTTTGTTTGTGCGCTATGGCTGATCTCTAAATCGCTTTAGTGACTTATGTGCTATTACTTTTGTTGTTACTATTGTTTTCTTCTTTTTTTTGCTGCCGGTAGTATACTTTGCAGCTGACACATGCCGCAGTCGCCGTCGCAGTCATTTGAAATATTGAAAACTTAAAGTGGCATACGCAGTTTTCAATTAGTTAAAGCGTCTTTTGTTTGCATTTTATTGAAGAGCTACGCTTGTTCAATGCCTGTCGATCACCAGCCGCCATACATACTTTCAGCGCTCTACGGATCGCCTATTCTGCTATGGCTGTGCTTAGCGCGTAGACCAGATAAAAAGCGTTAAAATCGAATTCCATGCATATCTCTTCACAATTTGCACTTAACACTTTTGAAGCGATTTTTTTTCAGCCGCTCCTTTTAGCTGATCCCTTTGATTTTAATTGTCTGATCTGCATGATCAGGCAGTTTTTCAAATATGTGGGCACCATATATCCCCACATATATATAAATTAAAAGAAATAGTTACACACATACATACATACATATGTATAGGTATGTGTTAGAGAGTCGGCATACAAAACGTTAGCGGCACTTTTGGTCATAAGCCAGATAGCCGATCTGTCCAATAATCTTTCAGCGCGCGCCCGTCGATCTATTGATAAAGCACATTGGAACGCGGCGCTCATTGAGTGACTTCAAAGTGTGGCGATATTCCATTACAATTATAGCGCGCAATTGCAGAGATTTTACATACACATATAGAGTATTTACAGCTACATACATATGTATGTATGTATATGTAGTATTTGTAATACATTTCTGACTATTTGATTTTGATTTTTATTGTTGGTTTGGAATTCCTTTGACAAATGCTTGACTTTGTATCGCTTTGTATCGCTTTGTTCTTTTTGTTGTTGTTACTTTCAAGAGGTTTTACCTTCTTTAAAAGCAATCGATACCGCCTTTTTGTGTTTCTATTGAAATTTATACACAAACATCAATCGGCGGCTACTTCAAAATCATTTTAAGCTTTTAATTTTGCATACAACTTTTGGCGGAATTTCTATTTTTATAGTTTTTCTTTTATTTGCTTGTGTTTATGTCCAGTGTATACACATGTATCTCTTGAGGAATGTTTGATTTCTGTTAAATTATTTGTATTTTTTTGATTCTATATATTTGGGTCGCATTTTGGCAGAAATACGAAAAATATTTTTATTACGCTTTTATATAGTATAGTATGTACGAATTCAGTAAATCCCTTTAATTGCTTACCAATCAGGCGTTTCGAAAGTATTTCGTGTACGACCTTCGATAAGTTCCAATGGTTGGTTATAAAAACTTAGTAAACTTACGGACTTGAACTCAATGGTCAACATTCAGAAATATTATAATATCAAAAAAATTATTTTCATTCAGAAACTTTCTCCTGATATTTGGTCTATGGGCATTATACTTTGGCTAGCAATTAATCGAATTTTCAGTACCTCTTGTTCATTAGCTCAAAGTCATATGAATAAATATGGTTTTTGCTTGGTTCCAATTTAGTAAATCTATTAAAATCAGGTTTTCGCTGTAAAATAAAACGAAACCTTTTATCGGAAAATGACAGATAAGCTCGGATTATTTTCCCATTAAAGTTACTTCAAGTTTATAGGGAGGTTGGTCAAATATCTCCCTTCCGCCTTTTTGTCTTTTGAATTTCGCGACTATGTATACATATTTGAAAGGTCTTGACATAACCTACAAAACGACGCTATGTATGGTTAGTTTGGATATTACGTTCAACAGTTATAAACGTGTAAACATGGAGTTCACTAACGCCGAAATTCGCGCTATTTTAAAGTTTTTCTTCGTTAAAGGCAAATCCGCTAGAGAAACGTTCCGTGAGATTAATGGTGTTTTGGGGGATGATACTCTATCACTTCGAACTGCGGAGGAATGATTCGACGATTCAGACCCGGTGAAAACGACAGCATGGATAACCCAGCCGGCGGAAGACCTGTGACGACGAATACCGAACAAATCATGGAAAACATCGAGTTAGACTGGTATGTGGTATCTCGTGACATCGCCCAGGAGATGGGAGTTAGTCACCAAACCATTTTAAACCATTTATAGAAGGCTGGATACACAAAAGAGCTTGATGTTTGGTGCCGCATGAATTGACGCAAAAAAACCTTCTTCAATATCAAGCGGAAACGGTCGTGAACGAATGCCGGTGTATCACCCCAAGCAGTGGCAAAGCCGGGATTGACGGCCATAAAGGTTTTGCTGTGTGTTTGGGATTGGAAGGGAATCATCCACAATGAGCTGCTCTCATATGTCCAGAGGTTTAATTCTACCATCTACTGCGAACAACTGGACCGCTTAAAGCAGGCGATCGACCAGAAGCGTCCAGAATTGCTCAACAGGAAGGGTGTAGTGTTCCACCAGGACAACGCCACACCACACACTTTGGTGATGACTCGTCAGAAGCTATGGAAGCTTGGATGGGAGGTTTTATTGCAGGGAGGTATTTGCCAACCTAATATATAAGTCAATAACATTTAATCCTTGTATTTGAATTATAGGTCAGTTCCTGCTTAAACTGATGGACTATCAATAAAGATTTCGTATATTCTTCAAACCAGCTCAAAATACTAACTCATTGCTTTAATAAAGAAACAAAGATTCGCATTTCATTTTATTACTGTTAATCTCTCAGTAATGAAAGATTAATATTAACTCCTCGTAATGTGACTCTAATTTCGGCAGAAACAACAATAATAAGTTCGTCGGCCACTACTGCGCCGCTTATCTTCAAAGAAACAAATGTGGCTAAACATGACAGCCGCTTACAGATGACAATCGAAACAACGACAGTTACAATGCGGTAAATGTGTATGCACATGCTGCATATACTCGTATATGTTTATGTTGCCAAGAACTACGGAAATGCCGAAACGCATTTATTGCTGTGGCCCAAGACCAAATTGAAGCGAACGTTGACAGGGACATTGCTTGATGGTGATGGCCAAAAATATCTGCCAACAAGTGTACGAGCATGTACAATGACAACATTACGCAATCGTTTAACTACTGGACCCCTCATTCATTTACCAGAAAAGTAAAAAAAAACACTAACAATAACAATAAAAAAATACCGAGCGCACTGACTGTAGTGTGTTTCTATGGAAGACGCTTAAGGTTTGTTCTTTAAAAAAAATTAAAACGATTCCGAAAATTGTCAAGAAGTATGCTGGGAGACTGCTGCTGTTTCCCTGCTGCTGCCATTTCGGAAATTTAGTCAGGCAATGCCGTCAGGCAGCCAGTCAGCCAAGCAGTTAGTCAGTCAGTCAGTGAGTGACCATTTGATTTCCAGTCGGTTCATTTTTTGCACACTCGAAGATTAAAACAGATTAACATTTGTTCTTTCGGCAGCTTTGACGCTGGAGCACTTGAGCTCTTTGCGTACGATTTTGTTGTTGGTGTTCGCTTTGTTGTTTCAGTTGCTGTCAAGTGTTTTTATCTGTTTGGGATTATTGTCAGAAGAATTCATTCATTTATGTGCATATGTAAGTCAAAGTGCGGCATGCTGCTGCTGCTGTTTGTGCTATTGTTGTTGTCTGGTTTTACGAGCGTTGACAAAAGGGCAACACTTGGGCCACAGTGGCCGGTCGCCAGCCACTGCCATAGGCGAAAGACAACGCAACATCGGCTGTTGTGTTGTGGCGGCGCATGCGCTCGCGTTGACCATCAGCAATGTCATTTGACATTACGCTATGCGTATCCGGCCGCTGCTGACCTCTATACGCACATAAATGTACATATGTTCAACTGTGTGCGGTCAGTCATAAATCACTAGCTGACATTTCGTCTAAATTTCAAATGTGTCTTTTACTGAAAAATAATAAAATACAAACTATGCTCTCTCTTTAGGTTGACTTTGAGGAAAACCAACGCCGTCAAGTCTACACTGCTGTGCACATATCTAGGGTCATCATAAATTTGTAACATAAAATGTTCAGTAGTCCTATAAAACACACACATACATACATATATTTGTACAAAGTCACGCTGCACCTGTTTATGTCTAATGAATGCCAGCGTTTGGCGTTTAAATGTCTTTCGAGCGTACTTATTCTTGCTAGGTTCAAATGTCTAAAGTTTGCCATGTCTTTCAGTGTTTAGCTTCTGGATTACAACTACAATTACAACTTGTTTCCGTCATTTAATATGTTCCTTTTATTTTGGGTGGTAAAGTGTGAATGTTCTGGTAATTCGGAAATTAAAAAAGTTATGAGAATTTTTTAGAAGCAGTAAAGCATCTTATGAAATTTAACTTACTGGACAATTTATACGATAAATGGATCAGTGGTTTGATATCTTACCTTATGGTATCAATTTTAATTCGTCCTAATATCTTATACATATAACGAGAATTTTAAAATATAAAATTGAACGTATTTGGAGAATCCGATTATCAAACTTCTTTATGTGTCTTTTCCGAAACTAAAGAGAACCTTAAAGGACCGTCGTTTTACATGCATACTAGAAATCGCTTACAGAGTCGATTGCTATTCCAAAATGGATTTTGAGAAGTGTTTTGACGCTTGGAAGAAGCGCTGGAATAAGTGCATAATATCTAACGGAGACTATTTTAAAGGCGATCGTTAATGTAGACGAATGAATAAATATTTTTTCAGAAAAATGAAATTACCGTTATTTTTGAATGTTAGTCAGCATTGCTTAGTTCAAATGTCTAAAGATTGTCATGGCTTGTATTACATATTACGATTATTTTTGGAGTAGTTGATGATATTGACCAATTTCGGAAGAAAAAAATAAACATTTTCAAGCAAATCATGTTCTCATATATTTCTTTATTTAAAATTAGCAGACCGCTCCGGCTTCGCACGGGTTTAAACAAACATTTCAAAAGTTATAGATTTTTACACACTTATACACACTCTCCCATACAAATGTATGTACTTTCCCGTTTAAAAAAGTAAAATGAGGAAAATTCCAACATGAAATTATATTTTATTTGCAATGAGCTAAAACTTAATTAAGACCTCTAGTCTTTGGTGTCCGTTGTCTTTCTCTCTGATTATGAAGGCGTTGGGAACGCTCAGAATTCGACGTCCTAGTGCGAACTTTTCGCTCCGTATGCGACTCTCAAGCGAGTACGTGGGAGGTTTTGAAATTTTGTTCTGCAAGCAGCTGTGAGCGCTCGTTACTCGACTCCCTGGCATGCGATTACGATGCGAAGAGAATGACTTTGAAGACGATTTTCACTTTCAGATTAAGATTCTGAATCGCGGACTCTTTTTGAAACCCTCACCTGGGAACTATAAAGATATATAGTATGTCTTCTATGTGATAACAAATGCTGCATAACTGGGGTGTTTGATTCGACAATTCTCTGCACGCTATCTACTCTCCTGCGGATACCAATGTAGTATAACCGCTATCTTTAAAGCTAGCTAAGGGGCTACGAAAACTAAAGAAGGAAGCGTATCTGTCTGTGGACTTGTTAGCGTTAGGTTATACCACAAGTACTCCTAGTTTGTTAGAACATCTGATATATGTAGTTCATTCGATTGGCTGCTCTCCATTGCTTGGCGAAACGAAGATAGCTGATGTTGCAATGAATGTCTGTTCCACAGTATTTCTTTTACGAAAAAACATACTTACATAAAAACAACTTTTTGTTTGTTATCACGGATATTATATACCATATTTAATGGCATTTTATGGCTTAAAGTGTTGTTTATACGTTTGCATTAGCGCATGCGCAACAGTTCGTTTATGCATACGCCGGTGCATATTCCAATTAAAAGTCATAATACGCACTCTTGTATGGCCTTAATGGTCAATTGAATGCAACAAGTCCAACTTCATTTGCCAACTAAGTGAGCGCGATGACAAATGCCTGCCGGTTAAACGGGGTGGCCAGCCAACTGCGAGCGTGAGTAAAGTGGATTCGTCGGAGCACATTAAATATTTATTGAGTTCCACCTCATTTTAATTGCAGCTAAATTTACAACTTCAAATGAAAATTAAAATGAAATGTATCGAAATGCCGCAAAACGCCTCATAAGAGAAATAATAACAAAAATATAAAAACAACAATTATTTATAATTAGACTATTCCGTGCCGCACAATAGGAGATCAACATAATAAAATAAATAAATAAAGAAGAATTTTAATTAGCCATTTTTTTGCGCTTGTTTCTAATTAATTTAATGTGTTGCATATGCCATGCCCCCGCACCGCCTACTGTACACTTGCTGCTACCTAGTTTGGTATTAATATTTACATATGCGCACGCATTTAGATGGTGCCAGTTTAAGTACCCGAGTGGATAAGCATTCAAGTGGTTGCGCGCGCACTCACGCCGTCTCTTATCTGCAGCATATAAAAATTCTCATTTTATTGCCCATCACTCATTTGACCAACTGTCGCGCTCCAGCCTCAAATTCGCACTTTTGTCGACGTTGTTTTCGTCGTAGTCTCCCCTGCGTGGTTCTGTGCGCTTGCGCAACACTACACGTAGGCTTCAATTTTCTTAGCTTTCAACCAACACCACAAGTAGCCGCTTTGTTGTTGTTGTTGTTGTTGCTGTGCGCAAGTTTGCTGCATTTGCAATTATCTGTAGTTGTAGCGGTGCACATTGAAATTAATTACATTGCTGGTGCCGTCGAACGGTGATACTGGCTCAAAGCCAGCAGCAATGCAGCGCAGCACAGAAGTCGCACAGTTGGTAACGCCTTGAGATGTGCGCCCGATTAGTTGGTTGGTTGGCTACTTGCTGGTTGTAACGATGCGGCATTCATTGCCTTGCAACTGATCGTAGCTGTTGTTGGTTTTGTATTATAAGTCTATGTTTTCTTCGTATTTGTCGGGAATTGTTGTAGTAGTTATTGTTGTCGCGTACATCGTTACCCGATGCGATTATGATTTATCAACATTTGTTGTTTCAGCCATTTACAGCTACTGCTACCGCTTGTAGTAAGGTTGCAATCTGCTCTATGCCGTTGTACAAGACAATAACTGTGATGTTATTGCATCGATGATCTCTAATCAAGGGGTAATGTACGCTGAAGAAGAATTACAATGACCAGTTTGCGAGTATGTACCGGTCTCTAATCAGATGGATATTATAAACGCCAAAGAACTAGTATTTTGGATTCAAAGAAAAAATAATATTCGTTAAATTTATTTCGCTTTGGGATCAGATCTCAAAAGTTTGAAGAAACACCTGGTATAGAAGCGCGAACTTCGAGTGGAACAGTATATTTTCTATGAAAGAATATAAATAAAAAATAGGAAATACGAGTTTATGCTTAAATTTGAATCATACAGGCTGAAAAGTTTGACAGTTAGAGCGATACACCGATTTTAGCGATCTTCCAACTTGCAACAAGTACAATTTGCCTCGAATAGGTCTTGCCGACCTTATTTTTGTTGAAGTACCTTCCAGCGAACATTCTGCCGAAGTCTGAGTACTAAGAAAAGTCAGATCTGTAAAATTTTAAAGAATTATAACACTATACTCTTTCTTTTCCACCTCTCTTCGTTTATTTTGCCATTTTCAAATATTTGCGGAATGTTACCATTGTAAGATTTTTCGAACTTTTTTTGGCTCTGAAATAGTCAATCGAAATGGGTGTTCTCCGTAAAATATAGTCGCCGTACCTTTGCCAGTGAATTGTGGCGTCCTTCCAAGGATTGTATTTATCGTCTAGTGGACTTTGGACTCTGGTGGATGGTGAAAACGATGGATCTGTAGGGAACGATGGACACAATTTCCATACAAGTATCGAGCATTGTTCAAATTTGAGATGACGCCGCTCACACAGTTCTTTCGCATTCCCAAAAATTTATGAACGACTTGTTCATTCCTTTTTTTCATATCCCTTGGGAGCCAACCATGTCGATTAACTTAATTTTACATTTATTCAAAATAATATCGGCGATTTTTTGAGACTTCCGTCCATCTTTTAAGTTCATTATGATTTTACATTGAGAACTTTTAAAGAAAAGAGTGGGCACATTGGGGCTTTTCCGATCTGATAGTTTCCGTCTCGATACTTGAACATCAAAAGGTTGTGGGAGGTCCCTCGCCATAGATAATGCGTCTGTATAGGTCGCAGAATATACTGCAGTAAACCAAATATCTGACTTTGACATATCAGAATTATAACGACCTCTGTGTCATTGAAAATCTAGCCATTGAGCTCCACATATGCTCATATTCTTTCTACTATCATTATTTCATCTTTTGAAAGTTTGAGCTTTAAGTATATTTTTGTGTAAGTCACGACCTCAACAACACTTCGAGACGTACTACTATGTATGAAATTCGAATTCATTTTATGTAAAAATTGAACACTGTCACATTTGGGGCCTTTCGCACCTCGCACCTTCTGCATGGCAGAGCGTTGTCAAGACACTTGGTTAGTTACAACTTTAGCGTCTCATCGTCATCGTCACCATCAGTGGAAACATCAACGGTCATAGCCACCATGGTTGGCAATGCAGTAAGCCGAAATCGAAACCGAATACCAGTCAGAACTGACTGCTCAGCTACAACCAAAACAACAAAGTCTTTACATAAAACAACAACATATGTACTAGCGCGTATTATTGGTTGGTTTAAATGTTTGTAGAATTCCCATTGCAGCGACAATTCCAATTTGACTCCGGCACAAAGTGAAGTTAACGCTGAACTCACGCTGTGCACGAATGGGCATCATAAGCGCGGATATCCCGCGGTGCGAATCGACGATACGCGCTCAAGATAAAGTCAAACCGTCATGCCAAACGCGATCATATTTTCATTTCATTTTCATAATTTGTGACATGTATGAGTGTGTGCACACTATTTATATATGGTATAAGATAGGTGCAAGTGAAGAGTGAAGTGCGGATGCACGAGGTGTGCGTTTGAGGTGAGTAGCTGTGTTTGGAGGGAGTTCCACAGCTAATTTCATACTATATGAAGTGGAGAAAAAAGATGGAATAAAATTTAAATAAAACAAATAAAAATAATAAATAACCATTTTGTGGTTATACAGACGGGATATACGATTATAATTGTAGGAATATCTCACTACAATTCATTTAAATTCAAACGATATGCTGTGAAATTCCTGCGGTGTACAAGACATTCAATAGACATTGGAGTAGGGTCACACGAGTAAACTGCGCATTTTACATACATATATACACATGTGTGTATGTGCGTTTGTGCCTGAATAATTTTGGGAGGGCAAACGCTCAAGTGCGATCGATCATGTTTATTACATGAGCATGCGCGCAGAAATACAACCAAGACATGTGTGAGATATATATACAATTTATATATGTATATATATTTATATATATGTATGTTTGCTTTGCAATTCTTCGCATCAACATTCATAAGATGCACCGCTGATCTTTAAGCAGCTCTTGCAGACGTCCCAAAAGTAGTTCAGCACCTGTTGGGTCCCGGCGATCGCCACTTTGCAGAATACGCCGATAAAAGTGCAATAAAATAAATATTTCCGCTTTTAAATTATTTATTTATTATTTTAATTACATATTCTCATGAACAAAAAAAAAACAAAATTATTGAAAACACAACAATGCACTTTATGTGCAACTCAAGTGAATTTCGTACGAAAATGTTTTGGTTGCACCTTTCGCACGTGTGCGCAGAGCCTCCAAAATGAATACATCAATTATACAAAGTGAATGACATTGCAATTCATTTTATATATATTTATATATATGGCGCTGCAGACAGGATTCTTTTAGCCTTGTGCTGCTCTCCATTTTGTCGCCTGCAAGTCATCATTCATCAATTTTGTGCGAAACAATAGTGCAACATAATTTAATGCGCATTAAGTGCAACAGACACTGATCAAAACAATCGCACAATTGTGGCTTTTAAGACACAACACGGGCACGAACATGACGATGACGATGTGGTTAGGTGACCCCGGCGACGATGATACATGCATTTAACATGCCATTGAGGCCATTGTAGGGTTGTGGATCGCAGGAGCGTGAGGGTTGCAAAGTGTGGCGACAAGATCAGCTGTCCGTTGTTGTTGCAAGTAGTGCAGCGTGCCACTTGCCACTTGCTGTAAAATATATAAAAACTGCATATCATTCTAGTATCGAATATAATTTTTCATTTTTATTATGAATTCTTCTGAAAGAGGCGTATGATCTTGTCATTTTCATAGAGTCACAACAATTCAATTTATTATTGTTGGTAGGCGTTAATTTTTGGTTTCGAATATTTAAAATATGTGCATTTCTAAGTGGGTAGTAGCTAAGTGTTATTGTAATAATCTAATTTCTAAGAGTTCTCGAAGTCTACGCGTATTTGCAATAATACGACTAGAGAGAGGGAAAATGAGTGTTCGTGGTCTTCTTTAAAGTAGCAGGTTCCGGGAAAAGATGGTAGCTCCTGAATAATGCAGAAATTAAATATATTTTTATCAAAATTACTTACTTTGTTGGTTCTCATATATTCGTTACCTGCAATTTATTTATTTAATTTTATTTAGATGACACACAAGTTGACCTATATATTCGGTATAAAGTCTACTAGAATAATGAAAATCATTTATTAGGTTGGCAAATATCTCCCTTTCGCCGTTTTGTCTTTTGAATTTCGCAGCTATGTTATAAAGCGCTACAGAGCTCGTATCTGGCAATACTATACAACTTTGAAAGATCTTGACATAACCTACAAAACGACGCTATGCATGATTAGTTTGGATATTGCAGTTATAGACGTGTAATTTTAAAGTTTTCCTTCGTTAAAGGCAAATCCGGGGTGGCAATCGATCACTTCGAACTACGGAAGAATGGTTTCGACGATTCAGAGGGGGTGAAAACAACACTATGGATAAGCCAACCGACGGAAGACCTGTGACGACGAATACCGATCAAATCATGGAAAACATTGAGTTAGACCGGCTTGTGGCATCTCATGACATCGCGCAGGACTACCTCCCATAGTCACCAAACCATTTTAAAACATCTGCAGAAGGCAGGATACACAAAAAAGCTTGATGTTTGGGTGCCGCGTGTTTGACGCAAAAAAACCTTCTGGACCGAATCAACGTCTGCAATATGCTGCTGAAACGGAACGAACTCGACCCATTTTTGAAGCGGATGGTGACTGGCGACAAAATATGGGTCACTTACGACAATACCAAGCGAAAACGGTCGTGGTCGAAGGCCGGCGACTCGTCCCAAAATGTGGCCAAGACGGGGTGACGGCCAGGAAGGTTTCGCTATGTGTTTGGCGGGATTGGGAGGGAAGAGTGTGGAAGACAAAATCATAATATTAACGAAATGGAAGTTAGGGGAAGTAATGACCCAATTTAACCAATTTTTTGCACAGAGTCTTGTAATTAGAAGAAAATGATTTCCTCTGAATTTCTATAAAATTAACTGAGAGATTTAACGATATTTTCCGTAAAAATTTATCAATTGTCATTGAGGTTCTCATGTTCGGTATCTGGGCTCTGAAAATGTATGGTCCGATTTTATACTCCATTTTTTAGACGAACGATTCATCCAAATATCCATTTAGAATAAGCACTTTTTCACACTACATAGTTGAAAGACACAACTGCATTGAGTTGGTCATCTCTTTAATGATGCTCTTTGTTTCAGTCTAATCTTTGTCTGACAAGGAAAATTATGGACACCTCAGACTTCCAACACCATACGAACATAAAGCTCATTGTGCCCTAAAGTGAGTTTCAACTAAGCACTATATACCGAACTCTAGGATTTGATATAATTCATAAGCTGTTTTCTAACCTAGCTGTCCATCTTATTTTAGATAGAAACCTTTGTGATCCAGTGAAGATATCGCATCTATATTTAGGTTTATTTATATTCACGAACATGTCGGCAGCTCTGGTTTGACCCGTTTCGCCTGTCTCCTATTCACTCTCTGTATCCAAACTTTATTCTATTGAACCTATGGTTATGTGAAACTTAATAATATCTGCCACATTTGATCTTGGTATAATGTAATGATACCGATAGTTATCTTTCAGCTGTCTAAATAAAAAAAATGTATGGACCTTCTCTAATTCTCTATCTTGGTATTGATGTGTAATTATCCAAAGTCCTGAGGATTGTTATATTTTCGCTATACTTGGAGAGAAGTGTGTCATTGGCAGTCTAAGTTCAATGCAATTTAAAGATATGTATCTGAGATTATACGACCTTCCGAGGAGAGTTTAGAAATATTTTTTTAAATCCAAACCCTTTTTTATCAAAATACATGCTCACAAGTATCTGGTCCGATTAGTTTAAACTATTTGAACAAGGGATCTGAGTAAAATCGAAAATCTATAAGTTTTCATACATAAATATAAATATTTACAACTTTAATTATTTTTTAAATAGATTTAAACAATAAAATAACCTCTAACATGGGGATTAATGATCGCTGTTGGCAGACAGCAATATGAAGCACTACAACAACAATATCTGTTGCTGTATCTATATACATATCTTAATCTGCATACATAGCTATTTGTCTTAACATTGTTTGCTGTCATAATCTTAATGGCGTTAGAAAGCGATTGTTAACTTGAACGCTTGCGCTTCTCGTCAGCTACCATGTTTATTATTTCAATTTTCAATGCGTGTTTCATTTGGTGTTTCACGCTGATGATTTCGCTGATCGAATTTCAGGCTACTCAAGCGGGTGATTTATTATCTTCGAATGGCGATGCTTTTGCTTTTTGCTCAATCGTGTTTTTTTTATTGCCAACTAAAAGGTTTGTAATCAACTATTTTATATATACATATCTATATAGCTTGCTATGCCCACACTTAATAAGGCGGTGTTCTTTTGAAAGGCACACACTCGCGTTTGTATGCATGTAGACATTTCAACTGTTCATAATTCACAACAAAGCAGGCGTCAAGTCGCCGCCTTGCTGACCTGCCGACTTGCAGCTGCTGCCGTGCCTGTGCTGAGCTTGTACGCGTACTCCGTGCATGGCGCCACTTTGACTCTGGCATTTGCGCACGCGTTTTACGCTTTACGCTCACAGCCATTATTGACGCCACGAAATGTTTGCAGCTTATATGTATCTACGCATGTACAACCGCTTGTACAGCCCATTGGCAGCGTAATCGCTACCTGGTCGCCAGCGTAGTCGTTGGTTAATTAAAAAAGCTGCAGGGCATTTCACTCACATTACTGTAGTTTGTTGCGCGCAAGCGTTCTATTTTTTACTTTTTTATAAAATTTCTGAAATTTTTTCACGCGATGTCCATGCACCCTTGGGCATAACTGCTAAACCCTAACAATTTTCGTTGCATTCTTAGCGCGCGTTTTGGTCGAATTGTTTGGTGAGAAAATTGTACTTTTTCAAAAACTATTTACGTTTTTGGTTAATGTGTTCTTGATGTCTTGGTTTGCATTCGAATTTGGCTTCTATCGGTTTGCGGCTAATGATGTTTTTATCGACAATCTAACTTGATATACGATTTTCGACATTTATTGAGTTGATGGCGTGTGGAAATTTAATAAATGAGCAGTTTTCGCTATTGATTAATTGAAATTCACAACTTGTTAGTTTGATTGCACAATATGTCAGTGGAAATTAGTGAATAGTTAATGTTCTTTCCACTCTTCAAATGATTATTTGCTTATTTAATGAGGATTATATAAAATGGTTTTGATATCAAAAGTATTTATTTTATTTAATAAACAAAGATATATGATTTAAATTGTTTTAAGTACAACGAATAGTGTGAAAGTTAAAGAGTTCTGTAAAAACGATTAACCATATGGACAACGTCAACGTCACTCAAAAATTGGTTTATAGAGTCGATTTCGTGTTTTTGACGAGCCATTTCCAGGTGCGCCCACTGAAGATAAGGAGACAAAAGTTCAAGATCTTGTATTGACAGGACAACTTGGATCTAATTCTGCATGAAATATTGTGTAGGCAACAGATTTCTGTTCGGTAGGTGCCGTATTTTCTCAATCCAAACGAAAGAACAATGGTGTTTAACGCTGTTTAAGCGTAATCTCAAGGAAACGTGAATCCACTTGTACCCAGTAGAGACCCAAAAAAAAAAGTAGAGACAGTGGACTTCACCCGCCGAACCCGCTTTGATGAATGCAAACATTGTCCTAGCAGATAGAAAAGTAATGGTCTCCGTTGTTTGCAATTTTCAAAGAATGATCTACATCGACTACCAATAGAAGATCCATACGGTTTTGAATCTCTATTATTTTGAACAATTTCGTCGATTCAACGTGGATTAACGTCAACGGTTCATTGTGAATGAAATATTCGACCATGGCATAGCACCGGGTCATATCTCCACCGTTGCCATTAGGCTATGAACTGCTGTCCCATTCACTGTATTCTTCTGATATGATCTCTTTTTGTTTACGAATTTGAAAAAGTGACTTGCAGGAGAGAAATGTAGGCTAAGTTAGGAGGTCATTTCCGCCACGGAGATGGTAAATTTTCATAAAATTCCTTTTAAAGTTTAGACGACATTTGTTCAATCCGGATGGGATCAATATTTTACTTCGTATAGGATAGAAAAGGTGGTCGCAATGAAAAGTAGGAGCAATTTTTTGAGAGACATAAATAATTTAGCGAATGTACTAAGGTTGTGGAAAAATTTGATCAAGCGAAACATCAAAAAGATATAAGAGATAATCTCACCACATGCCAAAGATTAGTTTGTTGAGTAAAAAATATATGTTCCGGTGATCGATATCAGTCGGTTCCGGCCACAAAAAACAAAAAAAATGAGCCGCACGAATATTTAATACTGGCACTGACTCTAAAAAAGCTGATTTTATACTCATTAGTAATAAGAATCGTTGAAATGTATCATACATATGCATTTAATGATGTCGCTTAGTTATTTAAGTTCTGAAGAGACCAAATTTGGATACAATTTTCGAAATTACAATTTGTATTGACTCATAAACATCCACACATGTGTTTATATAAGCAAGTATGTACATTTTTGATCATTTGATTAATTCGATGAGCTGTCACGAAATGCCAAGTATGCGCATGCGCAGTAAGATCACATCATTAAATCAACAAGAGAACGCGACGACACCCTACTAACGATGATTCGAAACAATGGAATGTCAACATTTGTTGTTACTGCTGATTATTTTTCAATGCAGATGCACTTAGCAACGTGCCTTACTGGCTTATGCGTTAACACCTATTTTGATAGTCATCAGCTTGGTAGTTGATTCTTTTGTAGACGACGGCGTTTGAAATGATTGAGTTGTTGAGCGGAACGATGTATGCTGACAAATAATGCGGGCGCCTCGATTTTATTGGAATAAATTGAGTATATTTTTGTTGCATTAAAAAATGTTTGATTAAACTAAAGAGTCAGCTCTGTACAAAGAAGGAGAATTAAGAGATTAACAGAGTTCAACAAGTATTTGTTATAGAAACAAATAGCATTTCATCAACTTTTGGGATCTCTAAATGCAGTAATTGTAAATTGAAAATTCGAATATATTTGTATTAATCTACAAATATGAAAATAAAACCGAACAGTTCAAAATCGATGAAATCCATGGAGAAATATTGGGCATGAGATAGATTTCTGTTTGGTGAGTGACTTTAGTCGATCGAATATAGAAATAGATAGTGGCCGCAGTAGTGTAAATGTACTGTAGAACTCCTCCACTCAAATACCTCCAAATCCACTGACAGTTATGGAAAAATATTTATTACGGTCATCATCATTACTGTATATTAGCAATTAATATTGTAATTGTTCGCTTCGACATTGTAATCGCTATTTGAAAATCTCACATCTGTATGCAGGTATTTGGAGACTTGAGCTGTCAGTTCTGACATGTCAATTTGTTGACAAGCGCTGTTGGTGCTGTCGGCTGCAAGTGCACCAGCGCGTAGGTGTATATTTATTGTATTCGGAGCTTTAAATGGACAGAAAGCAGCTTATTGAGTTAGGCACTTGTTGTTTTGGGTACGTATATACTTACATATACATGCGAGATAATACTTATTCATGTTCTAAGATCGACAAGTGTATTTATTCACGTAGGAGTTTTTATTACAGGTATACATGACTGGGTTAAAATGTTTAAAATAATTGAAGTGATCTGGGCGATTTAGGTTAAATATCGGCACGTGGAGTCCAATTATGCATTTTGGAATAATTGATGTCAAATATTCAAAGTGTAATGTATTGTATTTCGTAAATTTGATTTAGTTAAGGCAGTCTGTTTTCTTTTTTTCAGAAAAAAAATAATGCAAAGAGCTAAAAAATCACTAAAATATTCGCACTATATCAAGGTAACGATTTATATGTGATCACCGTGGCTTCAAAATTAAAGGACTGTTAAGGACTGTCTATCGAATGCAAGGAGTTTTCTGTAAGTAAGCGTGATATTAGTAAGCGTGATAATTAGGGTTCTGTTACTCTTCATCTTCTGGAAGCGTTGACATCACGTGAGATCAGCGAATATTATCACCCTCAGTAAGATACGTCACGCTATAGTTATGAAGGGGTTTTCAATATCAATGAAATGCCTTATTCCTGAATGTACATTCGATGTCATTAAGTATGGAACTCGATTATTTTGACAAGGCCCCCATGGGCACACTTGCAGAAGTCCAGGCGCTGAACCCGATTTTCGTGAGATAACAAGTTCACCAGACTTGACTATTCGGTTATCATTGAGGGGTAAGACATCCATAAATTGGACGTAGCGCTTTTACGGTTGAGGCCACTGACTCCGAATTTCGGTAGTAAATTTTAATAATTTCGACTCGTTGTTGGATTATATATCTTTCAATGATGAAATGGCAAACCTTACTGAAGAGAAATGTCAAAAGAGCGGGAAAAAATATTGCGAATTGGCAAATAGGAACCCATGTTATATAAGTAAACTATTTTGCCAGATGCCAATTGTGCAAGTTGTATGGCATATATAGATGTAGCACACTTCTCGACTATTTTCCGACGAAACTAAGTTTGAATCAGTTTGGTTCGTATTCCTTTAACTGTTTAGGGGAACTATCGTAGTACACTGCCCTGGTGGATTTGTAAAGAACTCAAAGCAATTCGTTGCTTAAATGTAAATGATCCAATGGGATATTCAATATAGTATATTGAATTTATGTCAGGAAAATTTCTTTCGAAACACTATTTATCGTGGATCAAAGGGTATATGTCCATAGTTTTTTGAACTTATTTGGGATATCATCATACGAAATACCGTTACCTTCGACTTGCTCTTACAATGTGGATAGTATTATTTCCTCTGCATAAAAGTCCATCTATTTTTAAACCCACCGCCACGACCTGTCAAATTAAGTGCATTTAAGCCACAATTTAAAACAGCAGCATATGCGTTGCCAATAAATCAGTATTTACAGTATTTCAACTGTAGACTAAATTGACAAACCCCCAAATAAATAACTCGACTTGCTATCGTTCACATGAAATTAATACGACAATGCCAGTTCGCACTTTGCTAAATGCAACAAATGCAGGTGATGAAAACATAATTCAATTTGTGACCAACAACAAAACACACACACAAACAAACATAAATGCATAAATATTAGTAGAGCATGGATTAACATAAAAGACACATGTAACACGTGTAGACGTGAACCGCAAACACGCTGTTCTACTTTGATTTTAGACCTGCGGCGTCGGCGTCGCGAGTCTAGAGTTGCTCGCATTGGATTTGGTTGCAGCGACGTCGCATTTTGATTTATGCATTCGTGTGGGAAGAGACGGATTTTTTCGCGCTGCGCTAAGCCGCACTAATTTCATGTGAATTTGCAATGTGAATAAACGCAAATGATTTGTTTGTTGGTTTGGCAAATTTGCCACATCAGCACGCAAATCGCATATTTTGCCGAGGAGTGTGGAATATGAGAGACGAGAAAAAAAATGCTCGACGGTGCATAGACAACAGCGTTTTGGACCGAAATGCAGTGGCAGGTGGTATTTACATTCGTTTTAGCAAAGATGCAGTTAGCGCAGCATTTAGATGGAAGGTTCGAGGTGGCTGCAACATGCCATCAAGCGTTTGTGGACGCATTCTGTACCGCCCACCAAAACAATCGTTGCCTTGAGCGCTCGCACCATTCGCCGCTAGTTGACTGCATTTGCATTAGCTAAATTGCACGCATTTTGCATGCTACAACGATTGTTGCACATGCAACATGTATTAACATGCGTGGTTGCATTGCACTAAGCGTTGCGGCTGCGGCATTTAACTTCACTTCGCTTCATTGCACTTGGCATTTACTCGTATGTGCGTGTGTATCGTTTGCCACTTACATTTACGTTACAATACTTTGGTAGTTCGTCGTTATGCAGCGCGCTGTGCCACATTTTCGTTCTGTGCATTTTGTGCGCAAAGGAAAATTTAATTTATCGATACTTTGTAATAAATTAAATCATTGCCTCGTTAGGCGTGCAGATTTATGGAGCAGGCGAAATAATTCACGAAATGCGCGCCACATACAAACGCACCCACTTTTGGAAATGTGGCAACACGCACACAGGCAGCCGAAAAAGCCACAACCAGCGGCAATCGCTTAGAGCGCCGCCAGTGGCTTCGATTCGGCAGTGCCTGACAGGCCTTTGCATACGCATTTGCTTGCAACATTGCAACAGGCGCGCTAGCACTATGGTGTGCGTGGCATTTTGGGGGGCAGCAAAGGGCAGCTGTTAGCGTTGCCGCGCTGGGACAGTTAATAAATTTACATTACACGCCTGTGTTGCATGTGTGGCGGCTGCGTTGCAATTGCGTTTGCGTAGCGAAATTTTCGCGAGCTTTTCAATTTATTTGCGATTATTTTCGCAGCAGGCATCGCCAACGTCGCACAGTGGGATGCCGTTGTAGTATAAATGTTTCTAATGTAAGATTGTAATTGCCTTTGATTATCAAGCGAATTAAATTGATATAATAAATTTATGGAACGGTACTTGAAAAAAAGTTTGTTAAAAAAAAGTAAAAATAATTTTAAATAATCATGACAAATTGTAGATTTATTACTGCTATGAATCTAAAATAAAAAAAGGTTAAAACGTTATACTAAGTTTTCGGAAATAAATTCTGTTCCTCCGTAGACTTAGCTTCATTAACCATTTTTTAATAGAAACAAATCATTGGATGAATACTGAATGGGAGACGTGGCTTTGCTCATTTAGAAATTGTCAAAATTGGACTATAAATTTTCAAGGCCCCATATATTGTCATATTCGATATGCCAGTGAATACTTCTTTTTACATAAATTATCGGAAAATCTTGGTTTTAATATTCATTGATGGTTAAAATTAATGAAATCGGTTCGGGTATTACCTCAGCCTTTATACTATATATAATGATTTTCATTATTCTGGCGGACTTTTTGCCGAATATTAGGCCATTTGATTGTGTGTTATCTTCATACAATTTTTTCATATTACTATTTATGTTATGTTTTGTTTTTAGTTAATATTAATTTCGAATATTTGAACATTTTTGGTTGTGCAAATATTCAAAATTTTATATCGTTTACTACACCGTGCATTACAATCAAGACTATTAAACACAAATACAAATAGTTGTTGACAATAAATTCTAGAATACAGCACATTTAGCACCTTCATTGCATTTCAAATGCGTGCGTGCGCGTGCGTCTGTGTTGGCAGTGCTTTACCACTATTTGCGCTTGTTGAGTGATGAGACGCTTGGTTGGGGTCACGTAGCTAACAAACGGTTCATGGCTTTGGGCCGGCAACGTTCATGAATACCTCAGTTCGTCGATATAACCCAATATAATTGAATTGGTTATATTCAAAGCGCGCATTTTACTTTCCAATGCTATGGTGAATGCCTTTTGAAACTGCATTAGCTGAATTATTTGCGCATAGAGAGATTTCTACAGCTATGCAGTTGATGCAGTCATACCAATAAAATCATTGTTGATAAATTGATCAAATTTAGTTAATCATCACGCTATTGGCGAGTCTTCATATACACATTTCTAAACCTTTGACACTGCTTATAAATGGGTTTAAGATGCAGTATGTCGTTGATATTTGTATTGATTTAGTATTTTTAATTGTTTAATAGTTTTGTCACAATTGAATGCCAATTTATTAATTCATTCTGATAAAACAAGCAATAACAAATAGAATTTGTTCACCAAACTATTTATTTAAAATGTTGCTCATACGACATGTTGAGTCAACTATAGAATTCGGTGTAATACAGTACTGAGATATTTATTAAAAAAAAATATTATTTTATCTAACAATTTAAAATATATAAATAATTAAAAACAAAATTTAAGCAATATTAGAAAATATGGTGTTATCTGTGTCTGTCTGTTGTGACCGCCGCATTGAATAAAAACGCTTGCTTTCAAAAAAGCGTTAAACATATCATATAAATACTACCTGCTGTGAAAAGATATCAAACATTCACGTAACAGTAAGCCACACCAAGCCATTTACTCATTAGTTTCTGTACAAGCGTCTGTGCTAATTAAGAATTCAAATGAGCTGTGTGGCCCGAAGAAAGAATCCGGCGCTCCGTTACTTGTTTTGCGTATTCTATTTTGCTTGATTATATGTGATTGTATGAAAATGCTCAACATTGTTTCAACGTAATTGATACCAGCGTGGCTTTGAGTTATTTTTGCATGATGATGCGGTGATTTAAGCTTTTAAACAAAAGTATAAATTCAGCGAAAAAATATATTAATTTATGTATAACAACTGCTGATGTGGATATGCAAAAATTATGCGGTAAATGGAAAGGCAAATTGGTTTCACCAAGTGGATGCTATTGGAATTCAACCAAAACAAAAAAAAAACACACACAGTTGGCATGTGACAAATCTGTCGCTTATATATTGAAATGTATACATTTATACATTATATATAGCTATTGCATATTCACATTGGTGCTTTGTCATCGGCCCGACGCTTGACAGCCTTTTTGCTGATTGGTACTGGTGCTCTTGATGTGTCAACTGCGCGAAATTTGTGTGTGAATTGGTTTTTAAAAAATGGCGTTTGGCGCTCAAAAAAAGTTGATTGACCCTCTTTTTGCATAATTTTTGCAAAATATGCGCATTGATTAGCCAAATGCTTAGCCAGCTGTTGTCTGGGTTAAACCACAACAAATCTATACAATCTATGCAAACATATTCGAGACGAAAAAAATATAATTTGAACATTTTTAAGTTGGTAAACGCCTCTTTTTGATTATTCGCAGTGTTTTTGTATCTACTCAATGAATTTACATATATATTGCTTGCTCAAGCGATATCAATTAGTTTGGCAAACATTTTAAAATTAAAAGCTTTCACCAATTACCGGATAATGTCATACGAAATTTGCGAAAAATTTTGAGTGTTTTAGTTGGAAGTTGTATGTATATTTCATTATTGCTATGAACCAAATGAAAATTAAATAATTCGCGTGTATCGAATTATGCGGGTAAAACCATTTTTTTTGCTTTTCGGAAGAGCTTTCTAACATAAATCGAATAATTGTCCCAATATACCTATATATGTTTGTTAATTTAGTGTAGACCTCATTCGGTATTATATGTTGAAGTAATGGAACCACGCTCACAAAATAGTTAAGAAAATCGAAGCGCTTGGCAGTCGACCTTTATTAAGTTTTAAAATTCAGAAACTCACTTTTATTTGATTTCTGAAGATTTGAATATTTGGCATACATTTATGAGAGACTAGAATAATAATCTGGTTACGGCTGCGATTTCTCTTCTCTTCCTCTCTTAGACTTCGCTAAAATCGGTCTTAGTATTTGCTAGTACATTTATATTTTGAACATGAACCACATTGGACTATAAATATGATTTTTTGCATTTACTAGACTCCAGCGCCATCTAATGGGCTCCAGAATTTACCCGTTAAGTATCGAAAAAATTATGTGTTATATTATATTGCTTGGATCGAAGCTTTAAATGGTGATATTAAACAGATTTTTACTTATTAAGAGGGTATATTTTCAAAATAAGGGATTCAAGTCAACAACAAAATCATCGAATTTATCATAATATTATCATACCATCGATGTTCGAATATTATATTACAAATTCTGTAAAACAATTATTAAAGGAAGATTATTTCGTTCTCATATATTATTCGCCAGCTGTGGTCAACCAATCAAACAAACAATGGATTAAGTAATCATCTTCCCCTTAACTTTAAATACTAGTGATCGAAATACAAAAACACATAATTGGTATAAACATTGTATTTGATAAACGCTAACACTAGGTAAACAACAAAAAAAAAACAAGTTGCTTGAGAACAATCGCAATAATAAGTGTGCTAGGCAGCGCAAAGCGAAGAGGAAGCATGACAACATTTAAATTTCATTCAAATGTCAACAGTGCTGACGTGAACATGACAAGTACTTGCACTTTTGTATTTAGCATGGCATATTTTATGTTGTTCTTTGCCAAGTATTGCCAGAGTATCATTGGCAACAGTAGCTTTTTTGCAACAACAACAACAACAATGCGAATAACAATAACACAAACACATATGAATGCTTGCATGAGTGTCACATCCGCCATTCAAGCAGATGAATACCGCATGCCACACCACGTACACAGCAGTGGCAACACTCGCAAATACATTCACCGTTATACATAAGTATGTGGGTAACTGCACATGTGTGAGAGTTTACAACCACCACACCGATTCGATCCACCGACCGACCTCACATTACGACAATTGCAATGCAAGGAAATGCTGGTTAAATTGAAAACTGGTGCTTTCAACGGCGCTACAATGAATTCTTTCGTTTCCTTCAGTCAGACTGTAGACTTGCTGCTACTTTTTTTATTTGCTGACTTCTTTTTATGACTTTTATTTTTAAGTGTCAGCTGTGTTGACTGGTTGGTGTGAGTTATTGTTGTTATCATTGTCCTTGTCACTTTAAAATGTTGTTGTTATCGTTTTTAGTGTAATTGTTATTGTATGCCTGTTTGTTGTTGTTATTACTAGTATTTAATTTGTTCGTTGCTTCCGGCGTGTTCGAATGTCAGCCGTGCGCTTGGTAGCAGAAAATGGTACAACTTCCTATGTCAGCCTGCTATCCGCTTGTGTTAGATTTGTTTTTGCCTTTGTTTTCTTTAATATTTTATAACTTTCATTTATTTATTATTTTTTTTTGTAGTATAACTGTAACTATTTTAACAAGTACTATGTAAATAATTAATGCGAAACACTAGTTAACTCCAAAAGCAGATCTCGGTAGTAAGAGAGAGAGAGAGAGAGAGGAATCGGTATACTCACAGCATGCAGCAAATATATTTGAGTTTTATTACCTAGTTTCAATATCGTTCGAGCATCATGAAAATATTCTCAGGAATTCCTGATTGGTTCAGAGGCGAAGTTCAGATGGATACGAGTAGAGGTTTGTTCTTGTTTCTTCAGACAAGCAGAATTTCAACTAATCCTTATTGGTGTTGTTGTAACGGTTACCTAAACCTGCCTGAACCGGTATGCCATGTCAATTGTCATCGAAATCATCCCAGGATCTCAACGAGAGACCCAGGAAACGAGCTCTTTCGATAGAGTTTCCATGACAGTCGATTCTGCGGTACCAAAATTGAACTGGATTTTATCAAACCAATGACTGTTATTTAGGCGATCTGTACCTCTTTGGATCGGTAAGCCATAAGTTGATTTGGTCAACTAATTTATAGCAGCCTTCGTTTTTAGACAGCTTTGCCAAAAAGATGTTAAAGTGTTCTAAATCAACGATCGTTCTTGAAATTAGATGAGAATATTATTAGAAAGAAAACGGGAATCGCTATTCCGAGACCATTATTATTGCTTGTGATTAATAATCTGCTAAGCTGACTATTTCGATAACTACTCTCTTGAAGGCAACTAGTAATTACGGAGGGTCGTTATACTAAGAGAAAAATCATTGTTTTTTTAATATATTAGATATAAAACAATTTACAGTTTCACCTCTTGACACACCTTATTATGAAATATGTGCATCTGTACAATTAAAGAGATGTTCTTAAGACTTTTAGATTAGAAACAAAAATAGCGTGATTGCCTCTGTGGCTGTTATTGTTTTGCTTTGCTTGAACAGCCGAAACAATAAACGTTTCGCTTGTTTGATATTTTTCGTTCAATATTTTTCCTGCTTGCCCATTGTGCGAATACAGATTTTTCATTGATGATTTTTCTCATCCAAGAAATTGCTACAGTGTTTGTTTATTTACTTTTTCATTTTGCACTTACGAGCGCGCTGGAAAATGCTTTGATCTAATAGGCCAAATAGTTTTAACGATTTTTCACTTTAGTTCATGCAGCCTGCCATTGTTCATTCGGCTGTTGATGGAACGCATGTATCTGCCACATGAAGTTTGTGTGTTTATATGTGTGTGCTGTTGTTCTTGGAATCAAAGCTTGTCAGTATGTGGGATGAGCGCAATTTGTTATTCTTCCTCAAGCATTCGACTATATTCGAGTATACCAACTAACACTTAATTGTTGACGTTTGTGCGCTGCTGAATCTGTTGCCCCTACTCCTGTTTATGTATTATTTTAAACTATGTACATAAATATTTGAATAATTTGGAAAAGCTCGTGCGCGTGAAAAGTGGAAATGTTTAAAAATTCATGAAATTGAATTGAATGGCAAAGTATGGAAAAGCACTACGAAAGGCACACGATGACGGTTGATTGTCAGAAAAGTGACATTTCCCACATCAACAACATCGGCGACAAGCGTGGTCGGCAACAAAAACAACAGCAGCATAACACTACAATAAATGAAGAAAACATTCAACCTTAATTCGTAAGCAAATATGTTGAATTTTTCAGGCTGGAAAATTGCTGTTGCGATACGTAATGAAATATCGCGCGAAGCGTGTCAAAATGAGCAACTCTCTTCTCGCAAGTGCCCCACCAAATTGTGTGATATCTTAGTATAAGTAGAGGAGAGAGAATTTAAAAAGCGTGTGATGAATTCTAGGCATTCAAAAATGCCAACAAAACGAATATAATGAGAAGCAACATTTTTAGGAATTACTGAAAGAAATGTGAAAATTAAAAATACCAACAAAGATAGCTACAATTTCACTTGAATATGTGTAGTATGAGAGTATATTGTGCAACAATTTTATTAGAACAACATTCGCAAGCGAAATTTTCGTACAAACTCTGTACAGTGACATGTTTTTAGAGTATGGATGGTGAAATATTTATCAAAGGGAAAACATTTGTCACTGACATGAGAAAATGTTCTAAAAAATTAGGAGAGGTTTAACCTCTATAATATATCTTAACCCGATCATTTATAATATATATAGTAATAAAAATGAACTGTTCTTGACTCTGACCACTTATCCCGTACTTCAAATCTATCCAACCCATGACCACTTCAAATTTTCTGAAATAGTCATTAAATGACTTCGGCAACAAACGAAGATAAAAGCAATATAGCTTTATTATTGAACCTCTTTCAATATACTCGAATACTTGAGACCCTTTTTTAATGTATTTCGTAATGCCTCCCATTTTTTCGAAAATGCTTCGGTAAAGGATGCAACCAAGTTGAACATGCTCTTTGCTTGACATTAATATTATATATTATTGAATGATTTTTTTTATATGTGACACTGTTTCCAGAGCTTTCTTTAAACAAAACATGCCTACAAATGTGCGAGCATGTCTCGTGTTCGACTCGTAGGTACACATTCAGTGTAAATTGGATAGTGAAAGAGCCAAACACGACCGGAAAGGGTAGTACGAAGTGTAGTCATGTACCACCAGTCAGGCATCCGTGTAATACCAGTAAAAAGTTTTCCAAAAAAAAAAATGGAAGTGTCACGACAGCAGCAACAGTACCAATAAACTCGGAAGGACCAAAGCATTAACGCATTTAAATTATAAAAATGTGTGCATGTGTTGCAATTGTTCATTTTATTTTTTATACACATTTTTATTGCACTTTTTATATTAAAGTTTGCTACATATCCCTCCACTCCAGCGCCATGCATGTTGTTGGTTGTTGTCCGCCACTGTTGAGGAGGGACGAAATGTTAATGTGTTGGCAACACTTACCAGCAATTGAAATTATTCATTTGTATTTATTTACTTGTATGCGCTTGTGTTCGTGTTCATGTGCATGTTCGCCCTTACGAGGGTGTGTGAGCTCTTGCGCCGGTCTCGCTGCTTGCAAAATGTCAAATGTCAGAATTTGACACGCATGTGACATATCAGTGACAGCTTTGCATTAATCAAATTCTCTATTCTTAAAATTGCGTATGCGAGTGCGTCAGCGCGAAATGCTTTCCTGGTGCCATCAGCCATCGCTTTCGAAACACACATACAAACATGCACATGGGTATAAATTTATGTATATTTTAGTGCTTGCTGGTGTTCCATGCTTTCATGATGGTGTAATATGTGCTTTTTTGTATTTTGGAAAATGTTATTGGCTTTCCGCATCTGATAGGCGAAAAGTCGGATAATGTGTTGTTATCCGGAAATGTGTCAAATTCGAGAGGAAAAGCTACTCAATTTGTTTGGGAGGCTCTCTGCGTTAAGTATCTGTGTTGACTTGTGTGGGTTGATCTTACCCATTGATAGCAAGTTACAAGTCTGGTATTTGCTGACTTCGCCTAATTATAAGATACCATTTGACGTCACTTCAAAATGGTTGGTGGTATGAATAAATGTATTACCTTCACAATATTACGAGAAATATACTTAATTATTGAGGGATTCATATTATATTAGCAAACGAAAGTGAACCTTTTTAAGATCTTTTTAGATCTGCCTAGTTATATATACTTAAGGAAATCAAATAGAAAAATTGTAAGAATTCACGTTGAATGTGTGATGCGTCATTGAAGGATAAGCTGACTCTTATAAAAGAAAGATTCTTAAAGAATTTAAATTGAAATATATATTTAAACAGTTAATATTGGTAATATTGTAAGATTGCGAAGGAGGTTCTAAACTTGTAAATAATATTTCTCACTAACGACGCGGTCAGTCAGCCTGGAAATCCAACGCAGAATCACTCTTGCCAACAGGTGCTACTATGGACTAAATAGGCAATTGAAAAGTAAAGTCCTCTCTCGACGAACAAAAACCAAACTCTACAAGTCCCTCATAATACCCGTCCTACTTTACGGTGCAGAAGCTTGGACGATGTCAACATCCGATGAGACGGCACTAGGAGTTTTCGAGAGAAAGGTTTTGCGGAAGATTTATGGTCCCTTAAACATTGGCAACGGCGAATACCGCAGAAGATGGAATAAGTAGTATAAATAGTCCAGCGGCTACGCTGGCTGGGTCATGTTGTTCGAATGGACGAAAGTGTCCCAGCTCTGAAAGGATACACCTCATATAAGGGTTCCCATTGATAGCTTTAAAACCAAAGGGCCTTGGGGCCTCTCTCATTGAAATTAACGTTGCGGATGTCAAAGCGAGCAAAAGGATTGTTTTGGTTTCTGGATTTTATGAGCATGTACTTTCTCGAAGACAGATACTCTCAAAATTACAGCCGAATCAGAATAGAATGTTAACGAAAATAGATGAATTGGTACACAACAGGAAGAATGCTAGGACCTCAACCGCCAAATATGCTTTAAAAAATGCGAAGACTGTCTTATTGGGAGAAAAATCCATCACCGTCTAGGCTTTACAAAAAACAACGGCGGCGTTTAGCATAGACTATCAGCGGTTTACACCTCAGCCGGGACCATGATCAAATTGGGATACGGTCTGCCGCCACATCACAGTATTCTTCAGATATTCCCCTTGGACTACTTTGAGTCGATTGAGATATTACTGCCGTCACGGAGAAGTCTCCGCAGAAAACGCATTTTTGAAACAGGTTAAAGAGAATGGATCATCGCTGAGTCAAATTTATCGCGCTAAAAGGATACTAGCTTGAGAAACAAAACGTCAATATCGCAAACTTTTCGTTCAAATTTGTAATAATTACACGCCATGGAATATTTACTATTCTTATTGTATTATTTACTACAATCACAACAAAGTATCTTCAATAAGTTGCACGTTCCGGCAAACATCGAAACTTGAGTATCGCACGCTCAAACACCCACATCTCACGCCGGTGATTTACTTGTGACAGAAATTAGTATTTTCTGAAGCAGAAAATCAAACATTTCCGCAACGACAAATTCGAAAATACAATACCTACAGCCACTTAGTAGTATTTCAACAGGCTTATAAGTACATGTGTTCGCCAACCAAATGCGCTTTTGCAGTCAGCTGGATAAGGAAAAAGAAACCTAAATAGAAACAAACAACAATAGGAAGTGTGTAACACCACAGTGGATGGATTAACACTTTCCGGTGGCAGCACCAACTGCAAAAACACCAACAACATTAACGCGATCTCAATGTTTTTGAAAGCCAACAGCGAACTCTCATAACAATAACAGTATTAACAACCATAACAATAGCAAATACTTGCAACAATAGCAAACTTTGACGTAGCTCCCCAGCGAACGACTTATGGGTGGAACAACAAACAACCATCCAAGCTTGCTTGCTTGTGTGTACGTGCGTGTGTATTGCTTAGTATATGCGTCTAAGCCGATAATGGCGTATCAGTGTGGGCGAAAGTTGAAGCCTGTCAAAAATCCATGCAGCCAAGACAACAAACAAGCAGAAAGCGCCGAGGAAACACAATTATTAAGCGTAAGCATAACAAACAAAAGCGACAAATATAGCACGCTGGCACAGTGGCGGTGGTGGTGGTCTTGTGGTGGACTGATCTCTCTCTCTCTGTGTGTGTGTGTCTGCCTGTCACTTGGCAGCGTTCGTACGCGCTGGAACGCAGCTACTCAAAGCTAATCATTGTCAAGGAGTCAATTGCGATTGCAATTTCAATTACAATTTTGAATTAAATTTCCAATTGTTATTATTATTGTTATTTGTGTGTGTGTGTGGCTGCAAGTGTCTGTGGCACAGTGTTGCAGCTGTCTTCTCGAGCTATTAGGCTCTGCGCTCGTTTGGCTGGTGGCCATGTTGTCATATTGTGCTAGTTGTTGTTGTTGCTGTTGTGCTATTTTGATTTTCATTTTGATTTTGATGAATACGCACACGTCACACCCGTCCGCTGGATGGTCGCTCGTCCCTGGCAAGGGAAGACACCACAATTTAGATGCCAGCAAAAGGGGGAAACAGAGCAAAAGGGATGAATGTCGTATTTGTTGCGATTTGTAAAGGCTCACACACAATGCATGTGGCCGGTTAAAATTCACACACACACACACACCAAGCACCAAACACATGCGTATGCATGAGCATGCAAATCTATTGACTTACAAACACAAATTTTGTTGTTGCAGTTTTTATAATTTTGTTAGTGTATGTGTGTGCAGTTTTTCATATGCGTAGCAGCAGCTGTCAGCTGAATTGTTTGTCTGTCAGCAATTAACACGCTATTCATCAAGCGCTTGACTTTCCACCGCACACACACACGTAGACACATACTCATATACGCCTATTTGCTATTTGCTATTCCTTTCAGTCCTTTCATTACATTGCATTCCATATTGTGGCGTTTGACATTTATGCGCTTCATCAGTGGCATATGAAAAACCGGATCGCTCGGCAGGATGCAACTAAGCGACAGCACGACAAACGTGGTTATGAAATGCCGTTGTAATCCGTTTCGGTTTAAAATGAATAAAAATCTAATTTTGTTAAGTGGATAGTTCGATGGGGAATTGTTAATGCCTTCATTATTGGCAATTCGATTTGTAGTTGGGTGAGGAAATAACAACAACAACATATGCATGTGATAACGTAGTCACATATTAAAAACGAGGGGTGTTTGTATAAAGCATTGGGATCATTAAATTTTGAAATATTTGGATCACCTCTTGTTGGAATCACTATCGCGAAAGATTCTCACTGTCGTCTAGTACATTCACGTAGGCGGCTACTGTTATATTTTCAGCCGATTCCAACTTCATAATTATTTTTTGTGGAAAAGGAATTTTCTGTGGATTTTGTGACAATACAGGTCGGCGATTCGATTACATTTGGAAGAAAAAATTGTGCGAAAGTTTTTTTTTTGTTTTGGCGAAACCAAAAATCACAGGACGCCTGTATTCGGTAACTCTTTTAGTTCGATGAGAATTTACACGTCAGGTTTCAATGAGTCCCTAAAACGGCTACCATAGAAGATAATTACGGAAAATATTCGCGTGGGTCATATCTTGCATGAAATATTGGGCATGAAAAACCTGTCGGTGGGTTGAATGACAAATTTGCTATTTCCGGACACATCAAAGAAGCCAAAGAACAGTCGGAAAGTCTATTACCTGACGAAGCTGATTCGAAGAAGGAAACCCACCGTTTTCTTCGATTCGTCAGATGTGATCTATAGTATATCAACTACTTAGAGAAGGAAAAACAGTTACAAAACTAGTGTGCCGAATTATTGGGACCGATTTGACGTCGAACCACCATATTTTCTATTATTGTCTCGGCGACTAAACTTGCAAAATCACACGTTGGGCAGAAATATGAATCGAATGAGTGTTCACAAAATATATTCTCAGACGAGTTAAATAAGTTGGAGATCGCGGGATATGGTGTGCCAAAATTAATAAATATTAATTTGAGAACACATATGAGAGTTATAGAGCTGAAATGTTGGCAAAGTCCGGGCCATATATAGGTTGATGAATCGTAAGTAATCCATTTTCATGAGAGTGCCCTCCTTATCTGAGACAAAATTTAAGAATTCAACTCATAGTACAAACATCTGACATAAGTGGATTCTTTGATAATATTAAATTTCTTAAGTGACATTAAATTAACTGTTGACAGTCATAACTTCGAAGTCGTAGATAATTTCATATACCTTGGGACCAACATTAACAACATCAACAATGTAAGCCTCGAAATCCAGCGCAGAATCACTCTTGCCAACAGGTGCTACTTTGGACTGAGTAGGCAATTGAAAAGTAAAGTCCTCCCTCGACGAACCAAAATCATACTCTATAAGGCGCTTATCATTTCCGTCCTGCTTTATGGTGCAGAAGCGTGGATGATGTCAACATCAGATGAGACGACTCTAGGAGGATCGCAGACGATTGAACGATGAGCTGTATGAGTTATACGACGACATTGACATAGTTCAGCGAATAAAGAGACTACGCTGAATTGGTAATGTTGCTCGAATAAACGAAAGCGCTCCAGCTTTGAAAGTGTTCGATGCAGTACCCGACAGAGGAAGCCGAGGAAGGCGAAGGCCTCCACTCCGTTGGAGGTACCAGGTGGAGAGCGACCTGGTTACATTTGGGATCTCTAACTGGCGCCGAACTGCGAGGGAAAGAGAGGAGTGGCTTGCTATGATCGATTTGGCTATAACCGGTTAAACGGTTGCAACGCCAATCACATACTTACACAAATGATTCGTGACACTAGAACATGTGAAAGTCTGCGCGTAGTTTTTCAAAATGGTGTTTCCTTACTAATTTGGTCCGAATTTTCGGAATGTCCAAACAATTTTTGCTTTTCTACTAATCAATAGCGGACAATTTTATTCAACCTTACACGTTTCAACGATTACCAAATTAGTTCAACTGTTAACAAATGTTTAAATAGCTAATATTATTTATAGAAAATGAACAAAATAAACAACAATCACTACAACTCTGCGCGATTTGATGACGGTATAAATAATGTGAAATCAATTAACCTTGCGCCATTGAATTAACACAAATTAAACGAATCAAATATTCACCGAAAATTCAAAACATTAATCAAAACGTCCAATACGATCACATATAAATGTACACATGTATGTGTATAGGAATTATTATATATCACTGAACATTATTGCAAACAAATGTCGAGCGCGAAACTTTCGATTGGCGGGTAAGTGGAGCGAAAAAAAATTTACAGTTGAGCATCTAATATACAAGTGTGAAGTGTTGTTCGTGGACGTGTGAGGCATGGGAAACAATTGCCATTGGAATGGGCATGGCCGGAATGCAAATAATGTCTATATAACACAGATATGACTTTTATATACACATTTAGGTATGTATGTATGTATATCCGTATGCATATAAATATAATAATTTAAGTATTTTTAAGTACATTTGCATGCTTTCCGTGTGAGTAGGGTTAGATGGCGATGGCGTTGAAATCATATCAACACATAAAAATCTAAACAAATCGCGCTTGGCGATAATTTATGAACGTCTCCAGCGCCAAATAGGGAATCTCGCATAGCTCGGCAACCGTAGCGTAGCGACTTTTTGCTAAACAATATATCAAAACTCGGCGCCAGCACGTACGCACATTAGTCGACACTGCCAACAGTCAAAACAGCTTCCTTACTGTACTCCACACTTGATTTGAAAATTTGATCAACGCTGTGTGGTTGTTGCGACTACGAACTGCGGTGGCAGACATATTTGTCGACAAGCGTGTGTTAGTGTGTGTGAACTTATATGTATAATAGCACAAAAAAAGCTGTTTTAGAAATTTTAATAACAACAATAATATATCAAACCACAAAAACGCCACACGCTGCGGTCGAACGGTGAAATAAAAATTATAAGCTGAAGAAATAAAATATTGTCTGCTTGTTTTAAACGTTTTGCCATACAACTCATTAAATGTAAATAAACAATTTAATAGCAAATATATATTAAAAGGTAATATATTTGACAACTAATGTGAAAAGAACTGTTTGACAAATTAACTTCGGAGCATATGAAAATATAGCCGGCGGTGTGTCGAAATTTGTCAAGCGTACGCAAATAATAAATCAAAACTTTATTACCAAACTAATACATGACAAGTAATTTGATTTTTATTACAAATTTAGTGGTTTTCGAAAATTATTTGAGTGCGTTATGACGGTGAGCTGCGCGTGCGCAAAGCTTTTAACACGCACAATAACGCGCTGCGACAGCCAATTGTCATATTAAATGTTCACACATATGTACATATTTATATGCATATGTACATATATAGTTTTTGATGTTACTAATAATTGTTGCTCCGCTTGTTGATGACATAACAGTTTTGTTAATTCGTACACAATTTAGCCGCTTTTAAAATGTTCAACGGCAATTAATCAGTAGGAACCATATACTGCTTCACTTTTAACTACGTTGGCAGATAAATACTCAAATTGACATTATTTTACCTCTTCACCAAAAAGCTACTTTAGCAAATCATAATTTTTGGTAACATTTCGTAGGGTTGCATAACAGAGAATATATAAATTTGGTATGAATTTTTATATTGTCATCGTCATTGTTGACTGTGAGGTGAAATTTTGAAATTGCCAGCTGGTATGTCAACAAATGTCCAGTGATTGTCAAAAAGTGACAGCCAAACATTTTGCGATTAACAACTTAACAAGTTGAGACTGACGTTTTGTGGCCTCACTTCAGCTGGTTGGCAGGCTGGCAATGCGAATTGTCATGTCAATTATCTACTAAATGTACATTACCCACACAGTGTGAATTAATCAATCGATCATCGTATGAGTGCCGAGTAAAAATAATTTATCGGCTTCATTTACACGTTTTTATTTTGTTTTGTTCACCTAACGGTTGTTTGTAGCACCTAAAACTAAATGAGTTAGATATAGGGATATATGTATATTGAATTGATCACGATGCTGAGATGATTTGAAATCCGTATGTCGTTGTCACCGAAACATAATTAGAACGAATGCAATATCGACGACCAGACGTCTGGCAGCTTGATGAGAGCAGGAGAAGTGGTTTTGGAAGTCATTCAGCTGACGCTCGTTCTCGACGAAGCCGTCCAGCAGCTTTTGCTCCGATACAAAGCAAAACAGGTTAAAGAGTGTGAGAATAATATACGTTGTATTGAATTTGCGGTAAGTGTTGTATAGTTGCATTCAAAATTCCCTTCATATGATACCAGGATCATCAAAATCGGTTCAGATTTGCTGGTGCTATGACCATTCAATGTGTTCTGATGGTCCACACAAAGCTCTGCTCTCTTAGGCAACGCTACGTAGTCCAGTTGTGATTTTTGCAAAGTTTCAAATTGTCGATTTGTACCAGGTGATCAGGAATGTGCAGCAGGTGGATGCCGGAAAAATATTGGTGTATACTAGCAGAAATATGTATGCACGTATATATAAATATGGGTCAACGGATGTACTGTGGCCAACAGAAATGATCACCGAGGATGTGAAGTACCCGGAGCCGGAAGTGAACCAAATACCAACACCTACCGGGTATGTGTAAAACGGAAACGAAAGTTCCAAAACGGAAGTGGATATGATACGAGCGGAAATTTGCATAAACAAGTAGCTGATAAATATATTACTAAAACATACGGTATCCGTCGCTTTCGTATCCTAGGTACTTCCTGCTGGAGATAAATTTCCTCTGTGCTTTCCGGCACTTGAACTTCCGTTTATATACACCTTCCGTCTCCTGTATCCGGTTATATATATCCGGTTTAAGCTGATGATATGATATATATGCCAGTATCCAAGTCCGGTTACCTCATATCCGGTGTGTTATTTCCTTTCCTAAAGGTATATCCCCGTATGTATGTATGTATGTACACCCGTTCTTATTCTTATTCTTTCATTTTAAAGCTTTTCAGACAGATGTAGGTATTTTACTGTCTTTGAGCCGTTAAAATTGCGAAAGTATAAAATGTTGGGTTATACCCAAATTTAGTTCTTTCTTATTTGAACTTGCTATATTTGAAAGCAAAAATGAAAAGATTTTATTCTCGGCTTATACTGAGTAGAATTGCACGACAATAATTAAATAAATTCATTTTTTACTTGGGATTTCGGCGAACTGGACGTGTACACGACCGCAAACCTTAGCCAACATTCATTACTTACATTTAAATTGGACAGCTGAGCACAAACAAATTCTCAAAATATGACAGCTCCGATCCCAAATAAGTGTACCATAAATCGGTTCATATATTCGAAAGTCTTCGTATACCTTACGAAGTGATTGACTTTATTCCTTATAAAAGGTGTGTTTTTTAATGAGGATCTTTGTCTTTTCCGAAGCATGTTCGGCAGGCAAAGTTCACAGTTTCAGCTGTTTATCGGTTATTGTTGCGCTATCGTATACCTCATCTAAGTGTTCTTAACTTTCACTCCGCTATTTCACTTCCAAAAACAAGAATACAATCACCGACCAATATTCCACTTTTCCCAGTTTTCTAAACTCCGTGGACACACCCCCCACCAATGTACCCCTTGATTTAGATATCATCGAGTAGTTAGCCTAAGTTCATATTCGACCTCTGTTCTGCTAAATCGAAAAATGTATTATATTTGAAAATATAGCGTAATAAAATATATCAAAATGAATTTAAAGAAATATATTTTCAAATAACGGTCCCACTTGTTACATTATTGAAAGTCTATATGGGCAGTGACAACTCCTATAAAGATCCAACAACATTTCGTGGATGTTTATAATTTTATGTTCAGTTATGTACTACAAAATTTAGGTATTAAATTAAGAAACAATTTGATACTTTTGAAATGTAAATTTAGGCAGAAGAAAACAAACGTATGCATATGGAAAGGACTTTTCCCTAAATAATTTCCTTAGAAACACTTCGATAAAGCCATATGTGTGAATACATATCAATAGTTACTTACACATCTATGTACACACATATGTTTATATGTATATGTATATATGAATATCCTTGCATACTATTCAGATTGTGTCTTAAGCAATTGACTTCCCTTTGAAGCGACACAGCCGCTCAGCAAGTTGCAGCAGCATCAAGTAAGATGAACAATGAGCAAGTGTGTTTTTTGTTTCCAATTACATGTGTGTGTGTGTGGTTCCAACCATTGCCATTTCTTAATCGAAATGCATCGACAAAATTGTCGCAATTACAATGGAAATGTGTTTATTTTCACTAAGAGTGGCAGCGGCAGCAGCGACCGAAATCCAAGAAGAAAGGCGAAGTCAAAGCGTTAAGCGTAAAGGAAGATGAAGTAAAAAAAAATACTCTAATAAAAGAAATGGAAATGGAAAAAGTCTTTCACAATTACACAAGCATACACACACACAACGGCACAGAGAGGCGCAGACAATCAATGTAAAGGGCCAAAGTGCGAGCACAAAAGAATTGAAAAGATTTAATGTCGACTTTGGTTGATTTATTACCAGAGAAATTGCGTTGAGTGCATGCAATAAGGATGCAGCAGCAGCACTAGCACACCAACAACAACAGTAATGAATACAACAACAATAGCGCTTAGCATTAGTGGTGATGGTGGTGTGATTGCCTGCCAAGCGGACAACGGGCGATAGGGCGACAATAACGGAGACTAGGAGAAACAATTTGCTACATTTCGCTGGAACAATCGCCGGCGCTGGAGAAAGAAATGCGTAGAGCACAAGAAAGAAAGGACACACAAGATCGGCAGGGATGTAGAGGGATGGCGAGGGTAATGCAAGTCAAGCTGGGGCATTAGCAGCGAATGATTTCACGTTTAGCTGATGTGGCTAATGCTATTAGAGGCGATGACGATTTCGCTGCCGCTGCATGAATGTGATGCAACCGACAATAGCAACAACAAGAACAACAAAAAAAAAAAAAACATTTCGAATAGCACAAGCAATTGTTACAAAAATAGAATGGAGTTACTAGAATTACTACTTTGCTGAGGCAGAAGAAATTTTTACTTATTTTCCAAAAGAGAGGGTGTGAAGTGGTGTAAAGAGGGTCCATAAGGTTGCATGGAATGAAAAAAACTATTTAAAAATACAACACAAGCAATGGTTGCTGCCATGCTTTCTCCAAAAATGTGAATGAACGCAAATTTGAAAGCGTGAGAATTTTTCATGTCCAACAATATGAATACACTCTTCGGGAGTGTGGAGATTTTGAATGAACCATCGCGGAGGTTACGGAAAGCTGTCCGTTTGTGACAACAACACTTTTGTACTAATGCTTATTGTTTTTATTGTTATTGCTTGTTCGCCTATACCTGGCTGCTCGGGGGCTAGCATAATTACAGCGACACAAACGCTTACAGCTAATTAAAATGACAATAACCGCAAAGAAACAGTAAATTTGTCAAATCTTAAACAACAATCTGTAGACATAAAAGCAAATTTCTTAAGCACAGTAATTAAATATTAAGAAACCGCAGTGAATGGTTAATTTTTCATTTTTATATTTTCTTATTTATTTTTTTTTTTTATTTACAGACATACTACCCATATACCGTGAGCAAGTGCAAATCTAAGCCGGTTTGGAGGTTTTGGTCGACGATGTGGGAAACAGAGAAAATTTTCAGTTTTTGCACTTGTTTAAATATGTCAGGCTATTTAGTCACACGTAGACAGTTCGATAAGTACTTGGTCTAACGGACGGTCTCGACTCCGTGTGGAACCGGGCGTGTCCCCTCGTTTTTAGAAAAATGGAAAAAGAGCAATAACAGTCGGTGATTTGATTATTGTTTTTGTAAGAGAAATCGTGCGGAAATAAAAGTATGCTTAGATGCTGACTCTTTTTCTTCGATGGCAACCGACGCAAATTGGATTAACTAGTCTCAACATAGTCACACGTCGTTTTTAATGAGCCACGCCCAGGTATACCGAAAATGGTTACCACGGCGGAGAATGAGGCAAAAGTGTACGATTCGTCCTGGGAGGTTACCAAATAAATGCGGGTAAAAGACACTAGTCTTGGTCAAAATTGCTTAGCTAATTATAGATCAAATAAGTATGTCTTTTTTGGGCCCTAATAAAGCGCTGAAAAATATGGTTTACATATTTTTTCTATACTTATTCTTTTCTTGATCTATTTTACACAGAGAAAGTTATTGTACCTTCGAAGAAACGAACTTGTCTTTTCAATGTATGACAGAGACCTGTTCACACTTTATCACTTTATTTGTGAAACGTATTCATATTATCCTCAACTGTTTCCAAACGGTAATCAATCTTCATTACAATTATAAAAGATTCTCAAAATTTGGATAGTAATTTCGTCAACTTTATAAAGATCTTATAATCTTATAGTATATGGTGTTCATACACATTGACATCTTCGTTCAAGATACGATGCGAATGTTCTGACTGTTCGCGAATCTTTATACTTATATCAGATAACTGAAGTGTATACTTTTTATCGGAGTTTTGTGGTTCTCTCAACTTCAAAATCTGCCTAAATTTCATTGTAAATATTTCTTGAAATGTCCCAAATATCAACAATTATTTCCCAGTACAAAAGCGGAAGCAACAAGCATAAATATATGAAATGCTATATAATATATAGACATCCATTATCGTGGGTAAATCAAAATTTTCGTCGTCTTTTTATAACCGCGTAAATCTACGCTCGTAAACATTCTTAGATGCTGAGCGATAGGCGAAAGCATTTGCTAGCGTATTGTACAGCTCAAACCGTAGCAGATCATGAGAAAACTAGGAGTAGTCTTCTGCATTTCATTGTTTTGATTGCGTCATTAGAAATTACTCGGACTTTGGTAAGGTTCATTCGTGCAGCTAACTATTCACAGACACTTCCACTTCATTTCGCACCCTACCGCAAATATTTCTAAGTATTCCACATATATGCCGTATGTAGAAATGTATATAAAAATACAAAGTGTCTGTTGATTAAGCAACCACAATTAAATGAAAGATCTTGTCGAAATCTTGATTTGAAAAGGTGACAATGCCATTGTACGGTTCGCGAACATACCGTTTGCCTTTATGAATTCATAACCACCTTGTGTGTAATGGCTTTAGAACATTCAGGAACTTTAAATTATGCAGCTGTTTCTTCTGATTGATGTGTGAGAATTTTTTATTTTAACAAATATTTTATTCTTAATGAAAATTAATATTATAAAAAAATCTATGTAGATCATTTTGAGTCAAAACGTATGAGTTTTAGTTGATTAGGTTGTCACATATTTCACTTCCGCCTTTTAGTATTTTGAATTTCGCGGCTATGTATAAATTACAGAGCTCGTATCTGGCAATACTATACATCTTTGAAAGGTCTTGACATAACCTACAAAACGACGTTATGCATGATTAGTTGGGATATTGCGTTCAACAGTTATAGACATGTACACATGGAGTTCACTAACGCCGAAATCCGCGCTATTTTAAAGTTTTCCTTCGTTAAAGGCAAACCAGCCGGCGGAAGACCTGTAAAGACGAATACCGATCAAATCTTGGAAAACATCGAGATAGACCGGCATGTGGCATCTCGGGACATCGACCAGGAGATGAGCAATATGCTGCTGTAACGGAACGAACTCGACCCATTTTTGAAGCGGATGGTGATTGGCGACGAAAAATGGATCACATACGGCAATATCAAGCAAAAACGGTCGTGGTCGAAGGCCGGTGAATTGTTCCAAAACATTGACCAATCCGGGATTGACGGCCAGTGTTTCGTGCAATTGGAAGGGAATCATCTATTATGAGCTGCTTCCATATGGCCAGACGCTTAATTCTACCATCTACTGCGAACAACTGGACCGCTTGAAGCAGGCGATCGACCAGAAGCGTCCAGAATTGGCCAAGGACGAAGGGTGTAGTGTTCCATCAGGACAACGCCAGACCACACACTTCATTGATGACTCGTCAGATGCTTCGGTAGCTCGGATGGGAAGTTTTATCACATCCACCTATAGCCCGGACATAGCGCCAAGTGATTACCACCTGTTCCTGTGCATGGCAAACACCTTTGGTGGAGTAAAGTTGAACTCAAAAGAAGCTTGTGAAAAATGGCTGTCCGAGTTATTATATATAAAGAGGTGAGCTTCTGCGAGGGGGTATTATGAAGTTGCCGTCTAGATGGAAACAGATTATCGAACGAAACGGCGTATATTTGAACTAAACCCGATCCATGTAATACTTTTTATTTCCGATTCTTACGTTATCGTGTTGTGATCGAAATTATTTTAAAGGAATTTAAATCACACCGATTCAATTAGTTAAATCTTTTGAATGCTATTAGAAGCGTTATATTGAAGTCTATAATCGTCGGGTCTTTTGGGTCCTTAAAAATATGCGTGATATGCAGTGAATTATTATAAGATTTCGACATATACTTTTAAACAGAATGCTGTTCCTATCTTTGAATGTCACAAATGTCAAATGCAACTTTCATTCGCCAACTTTTCACGATAGTGCTTCCGAGATATTTAACATTTAACACAATTTTATTTATTTTCTTTAAACTCTCAGAATTCCCACTTATCCTATGCGGGTACATCAGTTATTACTACAATAAAAAACAATATGTCATTTCACAGTTACGCCCATATAATCTGCAGTTTATGCCACCAATTAAGCATTAAATCCCTCCCATAAACGTTAATTGAGCCGGATTAAAAGGGGATACAAACAAATTCATTTTAGTATTAATTTGCAATTTCCTCCAGCAATAAATTTGTCCATCCAACGCCAAATTGCATCAAATCAATTGACAAACATAGAACCTTTAATTACAAAAAAGTCGAAGCCAAAAAAGAACACAGCATGCGATTCTCTCAGTGCGCGTGCAACAAGTGATGACTGCTCACTGTTCCATGAAAGGATCACACAGAAAAGACGGCGAAACAACAACTGCATTGATCGTCTTTGTATTTGTATTTGCAGTAGAAAACCGGCGCAAACGCCCAACTCGGATTCGATGAGAACTCACATTCGCATGACTGTGACTCTGAAAGCTCCATCAGTTCCAGTTGGCGCAGCGCATGACAAGCCGCCGATCTTTGAAGTGGCCGCCGCGAGTGCAGAAATCAAGGATCATAAACTACAATTTGTTACGATACACGTTTGGCAATGTTCGGCGCATCTCGCAAAGGTAGTACACGAGTTGATAATATTAAAGTGGATGAACTTGATTTGAAAAGCAACGTTTGTACGTAGTACATACTTAACTATATCAGTTTGTACTAGGTGTAGAAAGGAGATGTGGAGGTTTGTGGAAGGGTTGGAAAAGTGAAAGAGGAACTTACAAAGATGTCGATGGCAATGGTTTGCTAGAATGTATTTCAGATACATGCGCTAAAAATCAGTTAAAGATATTAGCTGTTAAAGAATTATTGCGGTACTAGTATTACAAGGGTCCAGTATTTTGTATTTTATTAATTCATTTATTAAATATTTATTTAAAATTTTGGTGTAGGTTTTGGTATACAACTTTTGAGTGCTTTAAATATATTTCAAGGAATAGATAAAAATATTAGGTCTACAACTTTGCTTCCGCCGTTTTTCAATAGATGTCTTCACAGTTACTAGGGTCAAGTACGGGTCGATTAAATCGATTTTTTGTTTGTATCGATTTTGGACATTTGTGTCAACATTAACCCAACAAAAGATTTGTAGAGATCTGTTTGCATCCTAAACTTATTCTTAACTGAAAATGTCACTTTTTGAGCCGAAGTCTCGACATTTGCGGGAAATATTGCTTTTCTTTTTTATACTCTCGCAACAAAGTTTATAAAGAGAGTATTATAGTTTTGTCCACATAACAATTGGTTGTAAGTCCTAAAACTAAACGAGTTAGATATAGGGTTATATATAGCAAAATGATAAAAAATCGCCGAAATCGGACCATAAGTTTTCAAGGCCCCATATATAGATGGTGCTTCTAACCTAATATTAGGGTTTCCAACTTTCAATGGATTTTATACAATATATATGACGAATATGTGGGTTAAATTGTGTGTTATATAATATAAATAAAGTTAAATAAATAAATTGCGAGAGTATAAAATGTTCTGTTACATCCGAACTGAGACCTTCCTTACTTGTTAATTCCTAGAAGAGTGCGACTGAGGCTCGTCGACATTTGTAACCGTTTTTATACAAAAAAAAACGGCGAAAGCAAAGTTGTAGACCTAATATTTTCAGTTATGGCAATAAAATCCCTGAGGGTAATGTTGTAAATGGATAAAAGATGAACACAGTATCAGTACGAGTTTGCAAAGTATGAAAGTAAATTTTTGTAATGAGCTCTTCAGATGGCATTTGTATAAAATATTTATTTTTAATAAGTGATATGTATGAATTTACGGACACTATGCGTGTATGTATTATATGCAAATACGTATAGTTATTTATAAACATAATTTAAATGTATAGTAATCTTCGAATTGTTTTAGAATAACAATAAAATAAACGAAATAACTGTCATTGAAAGAAAAGGTGGATCAACTATGTCAAGAGACAATTATTGGAATAGCTACAAATTGAATTTAGAGTGTCTGTTAATAGCAATCAAATATTTGAGGTGATTGCCATGCAAAAAAAAAAAATACGGTAAGGTAGCTGCAATACAAGGGATATATAACATTAATATCTCTATAAGGGATTTATGTATGCTTCTTGACACAAGAGCTGACATTTGATTTTAATTGCGTTTCAATACATCTCAAATTAAGCTAGATCTATCAACAATATTGCCAATATTCAGAAATAATAGGAATTAGCAAAACAAAGGGATTAATTCGAGATGTAATATGTTACAAATGATACAAATAAATATGCCAGCAAAGCATTATGTGCGTAAGCTGTTTGAAATAAAGTAGCATAAGAGAGAGCAAATCCAACGAAGGAGTAAAAACGGAAAGAGTGGTGTCCAAATGCGTAAGCCACAAGCGAAAATATGAACTTGCCGCGCTTGTGTGGAGCATCAGTGGACAGCGGCAACCTCGACAGCCTTTTTTGCAGCCACCTTCTCTTCTCGGACTTAGTTGGCGTTGGAACAGGTCAGCATAAAAAAGATGACATGAAACAAAACGTTCTACTCGCCGTACTAATTGGCTTAAATGGGGGAAATTTATTTAAGCACATTAGTGGGATTTCGCTGCCTCCTGGTGTTGGTGCACACGAATTCCCACAAGAAAGCAAAGCGACCAAGCAGTAAGACAGCACAACAGCCTACGTCTTACGGTTTCTTCAACTTAGTATAACTCAAGAATTTTTTTCTTTTAATTTATTTTTGTTATTTGGCGCTGCTGTCTTTTTGTATGTCCTTTATTCATTTTCATTTGTTGGCTCTTGGCATACTTTAATTTTGTTAATTAACTCGAGCAGCTGACAGCGTGTCACAGTTGCAGCGCCTCCCTCACATACCATAGATATATTATGTATGTATATATGCAGACAAAATGTATCAAGAGCTCACAGCCAACAACTGTTAACGGTTATGTGTATTAAATAAATTAGTCCAATGCAGTAAAAATCTGTATTTTGAAGGAATTATCAGTGAAAACAACAACAAAGAGACATTTTCGTTCATACCTCAGTGCAGAAATATTTGTTTGTTGACTTTTTAATATCAAAGACTTTTCCTTTTTGACTTTTCGTACAAGTGCTCATGGCTCATGCGCTAAAATGTCAAACCCAGATTTTTAAAATTGTGCGCAATATAATTTTAACCATACAGTGTGAACCAAGAATATGTGTCCACACTCATGAAAAGGTATTTTCAAACTCGGTTTTTTACAAAGCATTCCTTTCTTGTTTCGAAAATCTTAGGTTGTTGTTGTTTTGCAACATGTTTAGACTCAACCGTTATATTCTCTCTTGATAGTATTACTTATAAAACAAAAAGAGAAAGTTTAGAAAATGTAAGTTAAGGCGCACATTTTTGTGATCGATAGCTTCTTCTTTGAAAGTATTAAAGATTTTCCAATTACATGAGTTGTGCTTTGAGATTCACCTATCACACCTAATATAACTACTGTGAGACCAATATTCATAGCACATCCATCCTTGAGTAGCCTTATCATCTCATTTGTGAACAGATAGTTTGTGAAAAGATGGAGATATCTCTAAATTCTTTCTTTACTAAAGCCCCGTGACAATATTTCATTGGACTATTAATATGACAACTCAGTCAATAACCACACCTATCAACTGTATAGTTATATGCTACAGTACGACCTAAAATGCCTGTCGAGATAGCTCATTCTAAGGGACTTTCTCATTCTAAAGACACCAAAGGTACGATGTTGATCACGAAAATTTTAAACAAAGGGGGTTCTTTGCGAGCTACATATTTTCCGCATATAGGCCCCAGATGTTTTTTCTTGTTTTCATACTTCGACATAATGATCGCTAGAAATAAATTTAGCGGGAATGAGAGGTAATCGCCAATAAACTACAGACCAACAACACTATGAAAACTATATCGACAAAGTTGTAAAGACGTTCCAAATAATGCCCTTAAGAATTGAATAAAAGAATAGAATTCTCCAAAAAGAGTGATTAATGTTTTCTAGGAAATCAAATTTGATATCAAAATAAATTATTTGAGAGCGCACTAAGTCCTAGTATTAACATTTTTTCTTAATTTTTAGTACTTTTGATACAAACAGGTTGGATCTTTATTAATGCCAATATTTTGACTACTTTGCGAATATACTGATTCTTATCCACCCATGTTATCCTTTCAATCGAAATTTGTAATTATGAAAATATTTAATTTTTATCTAGCTCCCAAATATATAACATACATAAAGCTTTTCGTTGTTCCTCTTTTCATATTTCCAGACTTTCTCAGATTATTTAATGTACGGTTTCGATAACTGTTATTGTAGTCTAATAATATAAGTATAATGCAGTGAAATCAAAAGTTTTAGACGACCCGTTCTAATGTCAGCGCCCACATACTCATGCTTGCTAGATTCGTAACAGATAACATAGATCATAAAAAGCTTCAATTTTGTATGCCATGAAATTTATCTATATTTCGCCGCCTTTATTGCAGCAACAACAAATATCATGCACTTAGAAAAGTTAGTAAATTTTTGCTTTCGACAATTTCGTGCTTCTTCTTCTCCACCTAATGCTTCTTAGATAGATTGGTGCTAGTAGCAATTTGCTCAGTTTCATAATTTATTTGCGTTAATCTGTTAGTGTACAAGTGTATATTTTATCTTAGCTACTGTTGTGCGCTATTTAAATATAAATATAAATATTATTTTATTTGAGTGTGTGACAGATTTGTTCGTTGGGGCACATAAATTATAAAACACACAGTGGTGTGAGCACAAGTGGGCCTATTATCAAGCCTATAGGTATACACATATAAGCACATACGTGCAGCTATAAGGTTGCAGCCTCTGTCTAATAACCGAAGACAACTTAGCTCGAAATGCAAATTATAGTGCAAAAATTGTTCACTAGATGCTCACAGTTAGAGCAACTAATAAATATTTTATATGCCTGTAAGTATGTAAGTAAAGATGAAAGCAGATGAAGATAAAATATTTATTTCGTCGTCAGTCAGTTTATCGCGCAAAACGTTTGGATTTATTTCGCTACTGAATATCATATGCGAACATATTGTTGTTGTTAACTTTGTGCTTTATTGCCGCGTTCTAACGCTTTCACAGCGTTTTCAGCTCATTGTCAATGCAAGCCTACTATAAAATGTACATACATATATATATATATATATTTTACTCACATATTACCTACCAACAATAACAATAAATACACAGCTTGTATATCTCTTCCTCTGTGCACACAATCTGATTGCAGTGCTATAAAAACTTCCATCCGTTCGTACGTCATTGATACTGCGGGGAATTTAATCGTCGCTTCTTACGTCGATTTCACTGTCGTCTTTGCTACTTACGTATTGCCTGCCTTCGCCACTGCATATTAACCGTTATTTACCTAACTCAATCAACTAATAAAATATGTACAAATTTTCCAGCTTCATGAGTTATTACGTCGCTATCGCTTTTCGCAAAAGATAATATCAAGTTGTTTATTATTTATAACATAGCCTATATTGTACTGTTGTTATTCGCTAAGTGTGTGTGAGGCGGTGTTGTATGACTCAGGAATGATACGCTGAAAATAATGTAAGATGCTTTTGAGGCGGTCTGCTAAGTATTCAGCCTACAAATGAGAAAAGAAAATGTTGCCTTCGTGGTGGTCACCTCACCACCAAATTCAAAAATTCAATACAGCGGAGCTTTTTGTCATTTAAGTCGATGTAGATCTACTACATCTAGTGAATCCCAGAAACATAATTTTGGAACAGGTTGAAGTCCATTGTATCTACGGTTTCTTGGCCTCTGGTGTTTACTACTGGATCCATATTTCGTCGACGGTCACAACAACATTAGTTTTCTCAAGGGCCAATATTTCATGCATGATATACGGTGCTCACGATCTCTGTTATTTAACGCACCTTCAAAAGGCTGTCGAGATTGTGGACGTTTTTCTTCGTAATTGATATACTTGGACGAGGACGATTATCAGAAACTGACATGCGACCATTTTTAAATACAATAAACCAATTTCTGATGGTCATTATAGAACAAGAAATGTATCCGGAATGTAATGAAGTGTCCAAAAGCTCAGTGAATACACACGGGAATTCCATTGTATGTACGTGATTGATATCGAATCGATAGCGCGCCAATCCTCTCTTTTCTTCGCAGTTCGGCGCCAGTTGGAGATCCCAAGTGTAACCAGGTCGCTCCCCACCCCTTCCTCGGCTTCCTCCGGCGAGTACTGCATCGAACACTTTCCGAGCTTGAGTGTTTTCGTCCATTCGGACAACATGACCTAGCCAGCATCGCCACTATCTTTATATTCGTCGTATAACTCGTATAGCTCATCGTTCAATCGTCTGCGATCCTCCTAGAGTCGCCTCATTTGATGTTGACATCGTCCAAGATTCTGCACCATACAGCAAGACGGAATGATAAGCGACTTGTAGAGTTTGATTTTAGTCCGTCGAGAGAGGACTTTACTTTTCAATTCACACACTTCTAATTACTCCATGGATAAAGCGTGTGACTTACTTTAAGAAAACTGTTATCTTTTGCTCTTTTTGTCAGACCCATGCATTTAAGGTACTCTCTTGGAACCATTCATATAACTACACCAAAATTTATTTCAATACTATAATATCTAAGCACCAGAATTTATATAATTTATAGGTTTTTCGACTTGAGTTGTCTCTTTACATACCCTTTCCGTTCTTAATAGTAGTACCAAAGTGAAATTTCTTCCAATTCTTCAAAAATTAAATATGCGCATTTTTGCTGGAAGTTAGTACCGTCCACAAAAACACGAATTTAATTTTTAAATGTCAATTAGTGTAAGCCAAACCTTTTGTCAGACAACTGCTACTTACTACCGACAAAGGTACATCCATACTTTTACCATTTACGTAGCTGATAAGTGCATATCAAAGCAATTAGACAATGTCACAAAACAGCAAATGTATAATTTACTAACATTAAGCTAACGGAATACGCACGAAATATAAAAATAAGCCAAAAGTTATGGAAAGCATATTCGATGGCAATAAGATTAAATATGTAACACAAGCAGTAGCAAAAGGTAACAAGAATGTGAACCCATGGAAGTTAAGTGCTAATTAGTGGCAATGAAATGGAAATGATTAAATTCAGCGCAAACTAAAAGTCACAGAAATGTCAAATTACTAAATGAGTAAGTGTGTAAGTGTAAATATGGAATGGAAAAATTAATATTTAAAAACTTACTAAAAAAAAAGGAAAGGTAAATGGTAAACATGGACCTTATGTCAAGCATTTGGAATTTGGATAATTCAATTAGCAGCGAAACACGATGAGAAATAGCATGGAAATTGTATACAGTTATATTATATAAGCATACAACAGTTTTTTTAATATGAGAATATCTACTTAATTTGCTATCAAACAATTTCTTTTTACCAAGAACGTAAGTACAAAAACAAATAACAAATGAGAAACAAGAAAATTAATTTTTTCTAGGTTAAATGCGCGAGTGTAATTGCTTGTAATAATGAGCTCAAAAAGAGCAGCGAACTAATAGACCTCTTACGTGCCAACACGCACTTTTATCGCCATTGCCAGTCTGGCGAAGAATTCGTCCTTGCGTTTACACTTCCGTTTTGTATTTTCATATATCCCCTCATTTCCTTGTATTCATGAGTCTGTCGACAGAGGTGTGTGAGTGGGTGGACGCGCGTAAATATTTCCATAATTAAGCAATTACGCTTGTGGCAGCCAGCTACACAGATGCAGCAGATGTGTGCAGATATCGAGCCAACGGTGTGTATGTGCGCCTGTGACCTTAAATGGGTGAGGTGCCGAAAGTGTAGGCGGTAAACGCTATAAACGCTGGTTGGGCATGTCCTGCAACAGAAAAAAACCCAAAAAGCAGTTACATATTTACCTTTTGCGGTGAAATTTTGTATTTTCGGTTTTTACTTTACGCTGATTAAAACTGACTGATTAACTTAGGTGAAAGGAAAAAAATAGGGAAAAGTGAAAAGTTGTCCGGCTGCTTGCAGTGGTGGGGAAGAGAACAACGCAAAATGCTACAAGTCATTTATATTAATTTGCGTGGAAGCACTGACAGCGTTTGTCATAAATGTGTCGCCTGCTACAAATCCACACATCACATTCACACGTTAGCCAACAACAACAACAATAGTGCAAGGTAAGAAGAACATACTTAGTTACCTATATGTATATGTGTATTCATAATTCATCAGTGGCCAGCAGTTGAAAACAATATATATATTTAATGTCTTATTTGTGGCGCATTCAACTTTTCTTTACCTACATATGTACATACATACATATATACATATGTAATCACTCATACACATATATTTGTGAAAATTTAACGAAGATGAATTGGTTTTTTATTTAAATGTAATTTAGCTAAATGTCTCGTACAACACCTTAAAACATCTTTTTTCTGTACTCACACACATACATATATACATACATACATACACACAAGCATATTTGTCGCAAGATTTGTATTTGTTTCCTTTCGTAAATGGGCGTGGGAACACTTCATGCTCACCATGTAACCATTTATGGTTTTGTGGCTAACAACATCTAATTATACTTACTCGCAAGATTTCATGTTAATATCCATTAAAATCACAACAATTGACTAAACAGTTTTTTTTCAACATTTACAAAATTATTTATTTTCCATATTTTTTATACTTTTAGGCGTTTCGCCCTTGCGTGCCTCGCTGCCATATTGCATTTGTTGGAGCGGACTTACTTGTCACTGCTGTAATTATCGTCATCACCTTTGCCGGAGCGCCACTGTGTTGACTATGATTTGGTCTCGATAAGCATAACTAGAACTAGAAGTATGAATTGAGATGTTATGTACAATTGAGGTGTTCTTTTTAGAGGTGTAGTACCTCATGGACGGGTAGTTCATAATCCGGAGACGGGCATCCAAACATGCATTCAGTGCGGAAAACTTAGGTGACCATTATACTCATTGCGCTCCAAACTGAATCCCAACTGTTAAAATTCCTTAATATCCCATCTAGCTTTATTCTATCCCATCTGAAACGGCTGTAGGCTGGACATTCGCAGCGATAATATTCAAGCGTTTCATCATCCTCCGTTCATGCTCTGCATTTCACAGATAACTGAATGATATTGGCTAGCTTACTTACCTCCTTTCATACCATTTTATCATCAGCGGTGACAAGAGTTTTGAGAGATTCAATTAAAACAACAAAAGTTACCATCTGGTGTAGTTTGCACAAGGAATACCTTTTTTGGTCTATATACATATAGTCTAAATAACTTTCTTTGGTTGAACAGATTTCTAATGGTTTTGCATCTGAGCCCTACAGAAAGAATCGGACCATGTGTTCGGACCATGTGTTGAACCGAAAAATTTGACTTGACACATTACAGAGCTGGTGCCTTCTATTTGGCAGACTTTGGGGAATGGCGAATCGAATAATCACTTTCATATAAGTAAGTAAACAAAAGTTCGGGTGCAACCGAACATTTTATACTCTCGCAATTTATTTTTATTAAGATAACACACAATTTGAACCATTTATCCGGCATAAAGTCCCATAGAAAAACGAAAATCATCATATATAGTATTTAGGCTTAGGTAATTCCTGAACCAACTTCACTCATTTTCATCATCAACATAAATTATATCTAAGATTATATGCGCATTTAATTTGGCTAAGACATTTTACATATTAACCGATTTATAAGCTATTAAGCCCAATGTATTTTTGAAAATCCTATAATTAGGTATAGGAGAGCCAGGGGAATTTATGACCCGATTTGTAACCATTTCTGATACAGAGACACACTATTAGAAGAAAAAGATTTCCTCTGAATTAAATTAAAATATCTGATAGATTTACCGATATTTTCGGTGAAAAATTACCATAAGGCACCGAGTTCTTCATATTCGATATCCGGGGTATTAAAAAGTTACAGTCCGACTTCGACAATTTTTTTACAAGTGATGCCAGAGATAATATACAGCATTTGTGTAAAGTCTTATTCCGCTATCTTCATTGATTCCTTATGTATATATTATAAAGTGAAGGAATAAGATGGAGTTCAAAATTGAGTTACATGGGAAGTTGTCGTGGTTGTGAACCGATTTCATCCATTTTTCACACATGTCATCAGGGTGCCAAGAAAATAATATATGCCGAATTTCATTCTAATCGGTCGAGTAGTTCCTGAGATATGGTTTTTGATCCATAAGTGGGCAACGCCAGGCCCATTTTCCATTTTGTAAAAAATCTCAGTGCAACTTCTTTCTGCCATTTCTCTTGTAAAATTTAGTATTTCTGATGTTTTCCGTTAATGAGTTAGCGCACTTTTAGTAATTTTCAACCTAACCTTTTACCAACTTTGTTGCGAGTGTATAAAAAGAACAGTAATTTATAACATCTCTAATATATAAACAAATCGAGCATCCCTAATTATACTGATGCAATAAGGTCTTTGATGATGAAAGGTATTTTATTTTTAAAATTGACTCTATTGCATATAATTATAAACTAAATTTACGCTCATTTGAATATAAAGAGAGAACACTTTTGCAATATGCAGTTTTGTTTTATTTTCATTTAATTAGTTATTCTATATCTTGAATCAAATTTATATCGCTCGAAGTTAATCGTATTTGCTGATTATGTTACTCCCACTCTATTTATACCAAACTGAAATAAATATCGTATTTATATTTATTTGCGTAAAACCAATTCCATGAAAATCATTAAATCCAAGCTTTCAGGATGGAAATTTTCCTATATAAATTAAATACAATTAAAATAATTTTCGCAAAGACACACTTTTACTCAAGTGAATCATATGTTTTCCTGTTTCATACGCCAAACAACCAATTTTCAAAATGAGCTATCTTTTAAAGAAACGCACTAACTAAGAAAACAAAACATGTCCCTTATAACTCCAACACAATTCTTGGATGAAAAGCAAACTTTAGCAAATATTAATAAAATTAATTAACTTTTCGCGATTTCCATATCCACCTGAAGTGTTCACCGATAGCAAAACATTGCCACCCAACAGCAGCAGCACTAATATTTGACAACTGTCAAAATCAAACTGGAAAAATCAATAAAGGACCACACATTCCAATGGGAGCATAACGGCACATGGCTGTCAACGCCTTACTGAATCATAACTAACGTCAGCTCTCGTGCGCTCATCACATTCCAGTGTCATCTTCAACATTTTCAGACAGAGCATGTGTTTACAAAAATAATAAAATCATAGCAAAAGTGACAGACAGCCACCCGTGTTATGTTGTTGCCTCAAGGTTTTAGCAGAGACGCTGACAGCGGCAGCGGCAATAGAAGGATGCTTGCTGCCGCTCTCACTAAACGACCAGCTGTGTAACAAGAGAGTGGGCGATGTGGGCGCCCACTGTCACTGAACGGCATACAAACGTCGTAATCAAACGATGAGTCGTTGAGTTTAGCGGCGTGGAAATTAGATGAGATGATGTGATTCAAAGCCAAAATTTGCTGTGGTTGTTTGAAAAATAACTGGGAAGCAGGGTTGCAGGTCTGCTATGAGGCTTTGTTGTCTTTTGTTGGATAATTATTTGTGTACTTTATAGTTGGTTCAAGGACAGTTTCGAAATAATTTCCCGACAATCCTTCAATTAAAATCCGCGAATGCTGCGCTCCGCTCTGTTCTGCCGCTTATGCCTTGTCCATGCTGAACTATTGTCAATTGCTGATTTTTGACAGCCATGTCAGTACATTGACCATCCTTTCGTGAACACCACTCACCTCCTTACTGCGCGCGCTAATCCCACAAAGAGTGGTGAATTGAATTTGGCGAGTTGAGATTTTTGCTTTGTCGCGTTTCGTTGGCGCTAGCGCCAGCTCGCGCCTTGCTAGAGCTGGGTCTATGCATGTGGCGCTGTGGGGTCACTGCTGCTCCCTGCACTGCCACTGCCGCTGTCGCGTCAACGCCATCTCTGCTAAAACTGTCGATTGTGTGTTGGCTGTCACTTTGGTTTGGTTCACTTTGACAAAAACACAAAGCAACGCGAGCGCGCCTGAGCACACACACATACTCGTACACCCAACCTAGTCCACATGTCAGCGCGTGAGTGTGTGTGTCCTCAGTTGTTTTTTGTATTTTGCGTGTGCCGATGCTGCTGCTGCTGCTGCCGCGACTTCTAATCAAAATCGAACGAAATAAGAATTTTTTGTGATATTTTCATTAAATTTGAATACAAGATTTTTGTTTTTTACTTAAGTAGCAATGTGATTGCACTGGCCATTTGGCGTGGATAAATGTTCCTAGAAATGTTAAAGTGTAAGTGTAAGTGAAGTGGCGAGTAGTGAATTTAGAAAAAAAGTAGCGTGTGTGTGTTTTTGCAAATGTTTGTAGAGAAATCGCGAAAACGCTGTCTCGACGTGTGTCGGCCACACTTCCTGGCCAAAGTGAAGCGTGAGCTCATTGTGCCCATTATAATTTAACCGTTCTTGGTAAACACTATCAATTCGCAGTTAAACATTAGTTGTATTTTTAACATTATAGTAAGCTTTTTAAAACTGCATCATCACCGCACATCCCCACTGCAGCCAATCTTCCGTTTTCGGTGGGCCTGGCGCGTTGCGTGGTGTGGGCGCCCGTCCGCCTTGTCGCTATTGTGTCAGACATTGTCGCCGTCGCCGCTACTAATCGTTGGCTGGCGCTCCACACAATGGAATTTCGCGTATTCCTGCTCCGTTTTCCTCGTTTGTATTGTTTGTCCACAATCGTGGTCTGCAGCCAGCCACTAACCACATAACGGGTTTGACAGTATGCGACTCCTCGTCGAAAACAAAAAACAAAAAAAAATCGCATCTTCTGTCTGTCTTTCGTGTTTACATTTTTGTTAGCTAAAATAATATACGCTCTCTCTGCCGCTCCGTGTACAAAATGTCATCTCCAACCCCCTGGCATGGCGCCCAAAGCTATTTCCTGCGCATCAAGGATGCTGCCTGAGCGCCATACTTGTGGAAAGAGCGCATTGACGGCAGCAGCAGAGAGCGCGCAAGTGGTTGTGTGTATAGTAGAGATGTGCGCGAAAATTTGACAAGCTGATTGCTGTTGTAGCAAATGTCATGTCAAAATGCTGTGTTGACATCAGTGTTGCCTTCAGAAATTTCATTGTTTACATTTTTTGCAACGCACATTGCGGAAAAACAAGTGACTGCAGCTTAACTTTTTTCAAAATACTCTGGTACAGAGCAATGTAGGAAAGCGGATTACGAAAATGGTAAAATATTGGGTAAGTGTTCAATTTAAAATATAATATTTATATTTAGAAATTTATCAAAATCTCTTTACTTCTTTATTCACTAATCTATGCTGACTATTGACTACAGTGTGTTTACACACCCCTTATTTGCTATTAATTTATAATAAAATAATTTAAACATTTATAGAACTTTTTAAGGCTTTTTAAAGATAATTTATACAAGAATATTCGAATTTTATAGAATATTTAAAAAAAATTCCTTTTCAATAAGCAATAGCTATTTGCAAACCTTTTTGCCATTTGTTTTGTGCTGTATTTAGAGTAGTGTCATCACTAGAATACTTTGAAAATCGAACAATTTCTTGAAGTTGAAGATTTGTGTTGGAGGGAATTTGGTTTGAGCAGGTCACTACACTGACCATGGAAACATGGAACCTGAGCGGTCCAAATTTGCTAACCGTTGCTGTAACTTCGAGTTCTTAGAATTTTTAAATTCATTTTAAAATTCGAGAGATTCTAGGACACTCTATAAACAGATTGTCTTACTCTAAAGATAGCCACATGAATGAAACTGTCTTCAGTAAATTTAAAGAACATGTTGGTAATTTTTTTATGTTTAAATAATAATATTGTGTGGATCACCTTGTATAAATTTACTTATCCGTAGTAAGTAGTAATAACAGCAACAAAACAAAAGAGCTATGCTGCAGTCTTGTAGCTTGTGTAAGCCAAATTCTAATTTGCGAACAGGATCCACCACCCTAATGTGCATATTACCACATTTTAGTTGCTGCTGAACTATAACCAGTTGAACACTCAATAACAATGACCTTAATCCCTTCAAATGGCTTAACCATATCAAATTGAATGAAATTGAGTGAATTTATGAAATTTCTACATCATCGCGGCTAAGCAAACACGCGTACATACTTACGTAGGAGATATGTATGTATATATATCCCTGTATCCTGCAACGCCATCTAAGGCTCAAATCAAATGACAACCATAGCGTCTGCTGGCCTACACGTCGTTGCATTTCCATGAATTGATGTAATTGTCGCTTCATGAAAGTGTTGCATAGTATATACATATGTTTTGCAAAAACAACAATAATAAAATAGTGTATGCGAAATTATAGTGCGAGCATCATGCCAACACAGTATTAAATATATATGTGTGTGTAAATATTTTTGCTTATTGCTAGAATTAAGCACTAGAGATCTGTTGCTAAACATATTTACATACATATACATATGTATTCATGTGCACTTCCAATAATGCAGTGGAAAAGTGAAATGAACAATCAACAAACGTTTTACGGTTGACATTTCACATGACAGGTTCGTAATACGATTTAGTTTGGGATAAAGGATAACCGCAACGCAAACGCAAATGTGCTTACCAACACACACACACTCGCGCGCACATTTGAAAGTCGATCTATATGCATGTGTGTATTTGGAATGCGAAAGTGCATTTGGTATCGCAGTCCCAGCTGGATCCCATATTCAATGCGTTGCCTATGCATTTCGCAATGGCTAAATAACATTCACCTAGCTCGCCAATTTAGCATATACGTATGTATAAATGTATGTATATATATGTATAAACACAAAACGTGTGAATGGATGCCAGTTGTGGAGACCGACTGCACGCTTGAATCTACTACATCCACATAGTATTTGTAGGGAGCAGCAGTTGTTGTCTTTGTTGTTATAATGTGCACTAAAAGTTAATTAAAATAATGAGTTTTTGTGCACACAATTGCGGCCTGGCAATTGGTGACGAATACTCACAGCTGCCCACAGTGTTGGTGCACTCGGTTGGCTTTCACTTGGCCCATTAGCTGCTCTCTGTGCAAATGCAATGCAATTCTCATTAAAGTCACATTCGATTCGGTTGTCTACTTAGCTTTGAAAATTCTTTATATTCAATGGGTTTTCCAGCCGGATAAATCTTGAATGGTATATTTAATAGATATTTGTTAATATGAGGTGGTGAGCTGTTATCTGGTCCTTTCAAGGGAATAACGAATTGTATTTTATAACTTATATATAAATATTTTATATCGGTTTTTAACCGCGTTTAGTAATTTTTTTATTAAACTTGATTGATTGCAAATGGTTCTCTGAGTAGGATTTGTAAAGCTTTCGAAGACTTTGGTAACGATTTTGCCAGACAACTGTTTTTCTCGAAATTTAGTTTATGTATTGGCGGATTGCTCTCATAAATTTTATTACTACTTTGATATCCGGAAATTTAAAACGCTTCATGCCTTACCTTTTCTAAGCCCTAGTGCGAGATATGTTGCACTTTGACACAAAATTTATGCCAAAGTATAGTGGGAATAGGCATAGCGCATTCCAATAGGCACATCGAATTTTAGTTTGAGCTTTGACATTTTTGTCTAATTTGGCTTTGAACTATTTTACCAATACACGTTTTATATTTCTATTAAACCTTATTGAGTTTATAAGGCAGCAAAATTTTTGGTTGCGTACTAACACAGATTTATTTGTTTCCTTATGAGGCGCTACACTGCAGCCAACCATGTAACACATCTCTATTTTTGGCAAGCAGGAAGAAATTCAATGTAAACGCTTGTTATAGTAGTTTTCACGCATTTTTCCTCGTCCCAATAAGAAAAAATAAAATATTGAAAAAAATATGATTTATTTCTCCTTTGAGCTCGTTTCACTTGTCCAGCGATGGTCCAGCTTCATTATTCAGTCTAATAAGATCATATGCAAAGCAGACCACAGTGGCGGCGATTATTTCTTCATTCGATTTAGAGAGAATACATTGGATGGGACAGCAGTCCGAAGCCTAATTCCGTGGCAACGGCGTAGTTGTAAGCCAGTGCGATGTCGTGGTGGAAAATCATTTCTTTCGTCGCCAAATTTCCGCAATTTCGATTGGTATAAACGTACAAATAGTAGAGCCCGCGGACATTCTTCTTCAAGCAATCGATATAGATCACGTATTGTGAATCCCAAAAAGGTTATCTTTTCGCTGAAGCATTATCAAACCTTTCTGTTAAGTGGTCTTACGTCCCGAAATGATCAATATTAGTATAAATATTTTTGTCGATATTATTTTAATCGTACATATTTTTGTGTGGTTGCATATTAGAAAACTTATATATTTTGCTTCGGTACTGGTGTTCGCAAAAGTTCAGCCTGAGTGCCAAGTTTTTATACTCTCGCAACCTGTTGCACAGAGTATAATAGTTTTGTTCACATAACGGTTGTTTGTGTCACCAAGAAATATAAGAGTTAGATATGGGGTTATATATACATAAATGATCAGGATGACGAGTAGATTTGAAATCCGGATGTCTGTCCGTCCGTCTGTCCGTCTGTCCGTGCAAGCGATAACTTGAGTAAAAATTACGATATCTTAATGAAACTTGGAACACATGTTCCTTGGCACCCTGAAGGCGAAAATGGGCAAAATCGGTCCACAGTCACGCCCACAAAATGGTGGAAACCGAAAACCTATACAGTGTCATAACTAAGCCATAAATAAAGTTATGAAAATGCAATTTGGAACATAGGATCCCATTAGAGAGGGGCACATTTGGATGTACTTTTTTTTGGAAAAGTGGGCGTGACCATACCTCAAGAACTATTCGACCGATTTCAATGAAATTCGGTATATAACACTTTCTTGACACCCTGATGACACGGGTGGGCGAAATCGGTTAACAACTACGTCTACTTCCCATATAACTCAATTTTGAATTCCATCTGATTCGTTCACTTTATAATGTATTCATAAGGAACCAATGAAGCTAGCGGAATAAAACTTTACACAAATACTGTATTTGAGCTGTGACATCACTTGTGGAAAAATTGTCAAAATCGGACCATGACTTTTCAAGGCCCCTGATATCGAACATGAAGAACTCAGTGCCTAAGGTTAATTTTTCACCGAAAATATAGGTAAATCCCTCAGATATTTCAATGTAATTCATTCCCTCTGAATTTTTTTCTTATAACAGTTTCTTTCTGTACCTGAAATGGTAAAAATCGGGTCATAACTTCCCCCAGATCCCATATACCTAATTATAAGTAATATTAAATTAAGTGAGCGTATAGTCTTCGATATATTGTGTCTTGGTGGTGAAAACGAGTGAAATCGGTTTAGGAATTACCTCAGTCCCCATATACTATTTATGATTTTCGTTATTCTATTGAACTTTATACCAAATATATGGGTCGACTTGTGTTATCAATAAATTGCGAGAGTATAAAATGTTCGGTTACACCCGAACTTAGCCCTTCCTTACTTGTTTTTGTATCCTTTTGCTGCCACCATTATTGGTGTCCGTCCATGCTCCAAACAATGTTGTCGGATTCGCCTGTGTTTATTTGCTTTTAATGCGATTTAGTTTTTGCTGACTTTTATTTATTTTATTCAGCGCATTGCAATTAAAATCATGTTCAGTGCGCAAGCGCAAATTTCCAAACAGCAAACTACAAGCGAACACAGTAACACCCAACCATACACCTAATCAGCTAACAGTGGTGTGCCAGCGACAAACTATGCTACATGTGTATGTGAGGCTCCACAATATTTGTTTTTCTTGCAATTTTCAGCAATGTTTATTTTTAGTTTGCTGCCGAAGCATGTTGGAGGCCACCTCCAAAGCCACCACCGCCATTGCCTGGCATCATCATTGTCAACGCTACGCATGCGCGCACCCAACGCCATGCCGCGCATACGCAAATGACACGAACGTGGCTGGCCGCCTGGCCACTGCACATCCATCCCGTGGTGGGCACCCGCTTCGTTGCAATTACTTCTAGCTGCAGTCTGCCTGCTGCTTTCTGCTTTTATTTCTCTTGTTGCTGCAACTTGTACTCGCATGTTGCCGATGTTGTTCGTTGGCGCTGGCATCTGCATATGTTGTTGGACACACACGCCGTTGTCGCGCCTGCGCAACGCTGGCATCTTACGACCATAGAGAATGTTGTGTCCTCCGCGACACCGTTTGTTCTTGCAGTTGCAATTATTGTTGGTACCACAACGCTGGCGTGGTGGCAACATGTTGACCACCACATTGGTGCAATATGAGTTGATAAAGTGTCGCACATCCACACTTACATCCATAAAACAAGCTGTAGATGCAATGAGGCTTAAGTTTACCTTTTCTTTGTTGTAGTTTTTGTTTTTGCATATCCTTTATTTCATAAGCATGCGGAATTTATTTATCCAGTGACAAGGACGGTCGCAATTGCAGTTGCCACCAATAAATTTGTCGCAGCGTGCAAGAAGAGGAAAAAATACTTATTATACATATACGAGTGAACATGTGTATATCCGAAGGTGTGTATATTTATGAACAAAAATATTCATAAATTGGTATGCATTCCGTTGTGCACTTTTGTTTGCCACATTTATCGATTTTCCAGTGCGTGGTCGGAAAATTTTGATTATGACAGCCGTCGCTGCAGGCGCCAGAAATTCAATATTTCTATTTAAATTTAAATTTTATTTATTCGCTGGCGATTGTGGCATGCGCCACAATTTTTATTAAATCACCTATTTTCGTTGCAGCTCGTATTTCAGTGAAATATTTAACTTTTATTGGCAACGGCAATAAGCTCAAGAACTGTTGGATGTGGAAATAGACAAAAGAATTCAAGCACGTTTCTTATATGTACAAGAATTCTTGGTTAATGGCCAAAAATATTTATTTCTTATCAACCATGATTTGATTGAAGCAAATAATAATAGGATAAAGTTTTTACATAAATATTTTGGAAAAGAGATATTTTACTTTTCTATGTCATTCGCTCTCTCTGCCTATATTAGCATTTAAAGAGTCTAAGAGTTTTTTTTAATATTTAAGCAATATTTTAGGTCTTAAATACTAATACCCACGTCGACCGTTTCTACGTTATCGGACTTTATCCTGCCAAGAGCTGTGTTTTCGGCGATTGGATTTGATCAGTTTGGGCCTTTAAGTTTTCACATATAAGATTAATAAAGCATTCACCCTTTTAATGGATTATTACCCTTTTGAACGATATTTCTTATATGGGAAGCTCATTTAATTTTCGTTCTCTATACAGCATTTTTACCGATGTGTATTTAAAAGTATAGAATTTCATAAAGCTACAACTGTTAAGGCGCATTCGATATTTGAGTTCGATATACTGTAACAAATTGACAAGTATTCTTCTTCTTAACTGGCGTAGACTTACGCGGTTATAGCCGAGTTTACAACAGGGCGCCGCTCATCTCGTCCTTCCTTCTCGCTGTTTGGGACCAAATGGAAATCCCAAGTCCTTCTTCACCTGGTCTTTCCAACGGAGTGAAGTTCTTCCTCAGCCTCGGTTTCCACCAGCGGGTAGGTATGTATGTGATTGGTGTTGAAACCATTGTAACCAGGTCGCTCTCCACCTGGTCCCTCCAACGGAGTGGAGGTCTTGCCCTTCCTCAGCTTCCTCCGGCGGGTACTGCATCGAACACTTTCAGAGCTGTTCAGTGTTTTCGTCATTCGGACAACATAATCTAGCCAGCACAGCCGCTGTCTTTTTTTCGCTGGACTATGTCAATGTCGTCGTATAACTCGTACAGCTCATCGTTCTATCGTCAGCGGTATTGCCTACGTTGCCTATGTTCTGAGGACCATAAATCTTGCGCAAAATTTTCATCTCGAAAACTCCTAGTATCGTCTCATCTGATGTTGACATCGCCCAAGCTTTTGCACCATAAAGCAGGACGGGAATGATAAGTGAAAAAACTATGTCGGAAGTGGTTTAATTAAAGATGGAGTCATCCATTCCCGGCAAAAATTGTCAGGTTTTGGCGAGTCCCAAGATGGACCCGTAGGCCACAGCAACTGAATGTATTATATAAATATTATCTCAGTTACGACCACCGGAGAAAACAATCCAGTAGGGTCTAAGAGTCGCGCCATCTCTCTGAAAACTTGTTTCTTCGTTGAAATCTCTTCTGAATGAATTACATGCAAATGATAAGTGATTTTTTGATTCCCAATTCAATCGATCTATTAAGTTCGAAATGGTTCCAGCAAACGGGTGAAACAAACTGTACATTGCACGAAGTCATAACTTCAGTTGTGATTTACATATACCAAGAAACTTCTGTCAACGCATAGTTTCAATAATTACAATAATTGAAAACAGTTATTTTTAATAATTATCAGCAACAGACAAAACATTTGTTCTATTCTTCATGTGATTGAAATAAAAACTCCGAAAGTGAGCCAAGGCAACCTAAAGTTTAACACGATGAGAAAAAATTGACCTCTACCATTTATTACAATAACTCGAAATTCTTTTGAGATAAATTAATACACATAGACAAACATATTCTCTAATTAACAACTGCATGTCCGAAATTATTTTTGATAAATAATTCTCGACTTTGGATGCAGCTGAGCAAACGAAAATTTGCATATGCGAAACGCGAAATGTTAATTAAAAGAATTGTACAATTGACATTAGATTAAAAGTGAATAATTATGTACAAAGATTTGACAGCCAACGATTTTTCATTGCAAGAGTCGCGTGCATGTATGTATACATGTATATATGACTGCTGAGTGTAACGACAATGTAATTTTAATTCACTTGTACAGAGATTGTCGAAAATCAGTTGCCAATTACGAAATATTTATCAATTAAAAATACAAAAGTTTAAAAGCAAATTTTTTTTTATTAATTTTAAATTTTTTTTTCTTTTTTTCGGTTTTTTAGCATTTATTTCTTAAATGTCTTATTTAATGTTTTTTGTTGTCAAATATTTATCGCAAACAATGTATGCGCGTACAAATTTACATGCACATCTGTGACTTGTTGCAACCACAAAATATACAACAACAACCATCATCTCCTTCTTTTTTTGTACGCCGGTCAATCTTTAGCAACGCCAACACCACCAATGTGGACAGTTACAAATGCAACATACCTATTTTGTGCAGCAAATGTTGCAATCAACATTTAATATTCAGCCATGCATTATCGCGCGCATTTATGGTTGCAACTACAGCAAGTCGAACAATAACAACAGCGGTGTGCACCGATTGAGCTGCGCCGGACAGACAGACAGCAAAGTCTCAATTTCGTAGCGAAGCAATGAGCATTTTTTATATTTTGTGTGCGCCCGTCGCCTTTTCTGCCATCATGTCGTCTTGGCGACTGCGCTTATCTGCAACATGGCCGTCACTCACACACACACACTCACACGCACACATCCATATATGTACTACATGTGTGCTTACATTGTCTTCGTCGCGCACCGTGTTGCACATTGGATATTGGATCTCAGCTCGTTCAGCTCATTTGCAATGGTAACCATTGCGGAGTGTTGGTAATGATGCATTTCGCATTTTTCGCACAGCGTATGCCACACAATGTACATTGTAAGCGTGTAAAATTTGCGCTTAAACCGACAACAACAACCACACGTACAACAACAAATTCTCAGCAATAATAACAATGTTTGGTTTGGAAATAAAGTGAAAAAGTGTACGTAAAATAAAATGTTGCAACGAAGGCCAATGCAGTTGTCGCTGTGGTTGTTGTTGTTGTTGCTGTTCCGTCCACTTGCTGCCCATGCACTCAACCATGATATTACCATGAATGTTTCAGTATTCGCGTATGAGTCGACGCATTCATTCGTTCGTCTTGATTGTGAGTGAAATCTGATACATTTTGGCATTGGCATGTTGGTTGTTCCTTGTTGTTGTTGTTACTGTTATTATGCCATATTCGTGTGCCGGCCGTCGTTGTCGGTCATCAGCGACATCACCAGCCAGCCAGCGAACATCATCTAACCATCAGCGGCACCGACATTTCTCATCTTGCAACACCGAGGCAACAGTATACATGTTAGTTTGTACCATATGCATGTAGTTGCGTTGTTGGCATCAAAATCGGCATTCCGTTGTCGTTTGCTGGACATTGTTGTCGGCAACAACAACAAATCGCCGATATATTCTCGACCGCACAATGTTTCACAGCAATATGGTCACATTTTTCACGCTTACACCCACCATGAAATTGAAGTATAATAATAATAGCAACAACAAAATACCACAAGGCGCAAACTGAAGATATCTCCACTGCAACAGGGTCAAGGTGCAGTTGTTGTACGTGTATAATGTTGCCAGCAAACACACACATTTGCGTGTGTAAACGCCGACATCTGTTCGAACAGTTATATGAATTACTCTGACAGAGTCATGCGATTCTTGGCTAAATTATATTCATCATCTCGGTAGTTTGCAGTGCTCTTCCAGCAACACTTCATTTAACATTCAAGTAATTCATATTGTAAATTACATTTGCGTACTTTTTGCAGTCGCGGTTGTATTGATTATTATGATAAATTACCGTTTAAAAGGGTTAAGGCTGAATATGCCAGCTGTCTACAATTTTTGAGCGGATTTTCTTAGTTTTTTGTATTATAGTTATAGAAACATTCTCATTATTTGGCAACACAATTATCTTTTTATTTGAGTACAAAATTAGTATAGGCAATTAGAAATAAGTACAGTTTGATTAGTTTGTTAATTATTTTAAGTAATTATGCAGGTTTTGGCGCTACATGTGAATATATTTCATTTTTCTTAATGCGGTGAATTTAAGTAAATGAATTCAGACTATTGAAAATTAACAAAACCTTCAGTCTGTTAATTCGCCTTGGCTAAGTACAATGATAGTGGAGATTAGTTTTCAAAAATCTTGAAGTAGTTAGAAGCTCATACAAAAATAAACTTTAAGCTGTGCGTCTTTCAATGCAATTTGGAGAACAACTTCGAGAATCGTTCGAGTTCGCGAAAGATTTCTGTAAAAGAAAGACTACTATATAAAAACTCTTAGAAATAAAGGTTTGTAGATTCTAACCTCGATCACACCTATTAATACTTAAAACCATGTTTTTGAATATTCGATTCTTCTCTGTCCTTTTGAAGCAACGGAGGCGCGAAACGGGTCCATGTTTTATGTATTGAATTTTATCATCATCAATTGGCACTACAGCCGGGTGTCGGTTTTGGCCGCGTCCATAAGTCTTCGCCAGTCGTCTCTACATTGCGCACGACGGCGCCAGTTGGAGATTTTGTCACGTTGGAGACTTCGTCAGGTCCACATTCATTGAACTTTCCACCTAAGTTTCGGTCCTTTTCTTCGTCGGCCGCCAGTGGGTACCGTGTCATACACATTCGTGATGGAGTATTTTCTTCCATTCTATTGATTTTTAAAGGACTTTTTAAAACCTAAACAACGAATATTTAATCGATCCTTCTCTATTACAGTTTTCGTTGTAATAAATCGTATGATTTTTGTGACCAAAAAGGTGCTATTTTAACTAGGCCATTATAATAACGGAAAATTATCTTTACTCTTAGCTATATCATAGATTTCATTTAAAGACAATATATGTTGCACTATCCAATCACACTCTTAATTGAGATTATGTAGTTGTTGGATCGCCTTACCATCATGAATCCATATCTAATGTAAATTAGGTTATACTTATTTCTTTCACAAAAGAGAATAATCTGAATATTTTGTGAAACAGTTCTCGAATACATAGAAGAAGTTGATAAAGATATAAATTTAAACTCCCATCAGGAAAAACTCAGTTTATGTTTTTCTTCTCGATTGATGAAGAATGGTCAAATATCGATTAATAATCACTAAATAGTAGATGTCTCTGCAGAGAAGTCGTTACTGGCGAGCCAAAGAGACTTAGCTTTTCCTTAATTAAAAAAGACATAAATCTATCATACTTGATGAAGTTCGGGAAGTTAATTGTTCAAACATTTAAAAGCTACACGTTAAGAATATGAAAACAAATATAATCACTAGAGAAACAAGGATCATTTCATAACCGTATTAAAATTGCCGTTATATACAAAATTAACTGGTTTAATATGCGTATAAATAATTGACTGATTACAGATAAAGGATAATCTTTAATTTCGTAATATTTCTACAAATTTTCCAACTGAAGCCTCAAACAATTTAAAATAAGAGTGCTGAAACCTCAAATGTTTTTGTTTTTAATTTTTTTTTATTATTAAAATCTGTTTTCCACCGACTGGACAACATAAGCAACCGTTTACAGTCATAACGAATAAGTTTCCCAATTAAAAATTAAAATAACAAATTTATTATACACATATAAATTCAAGTATACATACATATGTTTAAATCTATATATTGATATACGTCTATAGCTACACAAATGATTTTTAGAATAAAGTGCTTAAGACGGTGTAAGTCTCCCATTGCACACCATTCATTTTCAAACGTATTTTCCAATCTAGTATTCTTACTACCATTACATTTTCCATTACCAATTACCATTAGCATTTTCAAAGTCGCAACAATATGAATAACAACAACCCTGCGACCGACGAGTGAACAATCGACGACACAAAAAGAAGATGGATTGACTGTCGTTTATTTTAATGTTTTGTCTCCACAGTTGGTCTGCTCACTATTTTTTGGGGTCGACTCGATTTCAACGGACTGACTCTGACTCTAACTTTAACTCTGACCGCTGGCATACACATACACATATTGTTGCTTTTGTACAACAGGTCGATGCGGCGCGGTCGGTGTTTCCTTTTCAACTATGCGCTGCTTCTTTGTTGTTGTTGATTGCTTTTTCCTTTCTTGAGGTTTTTTCCTTTCTCTAACTGCATTGCTAGTCGAGCAGTCATTCGCTTGAGTTGCTAGTTAGAATTTCGACACCAAAAAGGAGTTTCACTTCGTATGAATTCCTATTTGAGGTTTCTACGTAAAGTCTACACTGTTGTTGTGTGAATGTGTTACCATTTAAAGTTATGCAACAAAACACCGTGCCACAACACAATCTTGTATTGACTAATAATGTCGTGACCGCTTTCTTTGTTTTTGTTTCTATATGTCCGTCTGCCACTTACTGGACCCCGACAATCAGTTCATTGGCCAGCCGGTGCATGGATACACTTGTGCCTCGGTGTCACGGGAACCACCACTGTCCGTGCGTCTTATCCGCTCACATACTCGTATGTATGTATGCATGTATCTATACAGAATGACTCTAATGTGCTTCCACTGATATTTCTGGTGCATATTAGTTGTAATTTTTAATGGTTCTTAATTGTGTGTCTACGTTTGCCGCAACGGCTATCTGGCGACATAACTCACCGACTAAGCGCAGTTATGTTGATTCACCTAGGAACCTACACACGCCGAACTTAGTTTCAGTTCAAACAAACTAGTTTTTGTTTCGTCGCTCAAAAATTATGACCTTTCTTTTGTGTTCTACCAATTTAAGTGAATTATTATTTAAATGTCTTTCCTTTATAAGCACTTAAATACCTATATAAGTAAGCCAGTCCCCTAAAGGAATGGTCCAGCTCTTAACCAAAAACTTATTCATACTTCGGCTATTCAAATCTTCGTTTTTAGTCTTCGATTAATGTGATTTATTTAGTTGCTGGCTTTTATTTGATTTCATTTGTTGTTGAAGTCAATTTTTCATTTTTATTGCATTTTACGGTATTGTTTACTTTTCAAAATTTATTATTTAAATCTCATTGATCGGATGTAGGTATTGGTAGTTGTGCTATTTGTACAGCAGCTTATTGGCTTATTTATTATAGCTGCCGCTATTGTTGCTCTAAATCCGTATTTAAGATGGGAAATGTTAAGGTGACTGCTCTTTATGGAAGTCTGAAAACGTCAATATTAAATTCACTTTATGCCATTATGCTTAACTTTCGTGTTAGCGTTTTGGAAGTATAATTTTTCTGTTATTTAAATAAAATTGTTCAAGATATTTTACTTGCTTCTTCATTTCATTAGCCAGAGAGCGTTCGATTCGATTCGAACTGGAAGCTTAACTTTAAAATATTTGTTGTTTGAAAATGTGTAGAAACATATGTTTGCTATGTGGGGTTTTGTATTTGTATTTCTTCGGCCGGAGTTGAAATTTTCTATGATTGATGATATAATACTTAAGAAAGAATATGTTACAAAAAATCAACAAAAACGGAACTCGTCTTATTTGCAAGAAGGTATAAAATCCCAAATGACACTCTCCCTCATTGCGAGGCTCCAGTCTGCAACCTGCGGATAAAGTGAAATACCGGGCTTAAACTTGATAAGTAGCTCACATGGAAGCCAAAAATTGAAGAGAGAGAGTGAGAAAGGCTTCGGTAGCCCTTTACTGTTGCAGAGGGGCTTTTGGAAAAAGGTGGGGTCTTTCACCGAAAGTGGTTTTATGGCTGTACGAGACCATAATTAAGCTCATAATGTTCTACGGTGTTATCGTATGCCGGAAGGCACTCGATAAAGTCACTGGAGCTGTCCAAAGAGCGGCACTGGATGGAATCAGCGACAGGCTAAGAACAACGCCAACAATGGCACTAAATACCATTTTATGCGTCCCACCTGTGGATATTGCCGGCAGGTGCATTGCGGCAAAGGTCGATGTCAGACTCAGAGACACTGGTCTCTTCGATTAAAGTGGCAGTGAACACACTGCTCCGTATGGTGGGCACCTTTAGAGAGGTATGTATTCACTCCGTTAGGAGAGCAGCAATACTAGCATTGAAATAGATGACAGTACGCTCCAGGCAAGTTAAGGAGTGTCTTGGATCTTTATCAATAGCTTCTAATTATTTTGCTATCTGTCTCGTGTGGGTACCCGGTCACCGCGGAATCGTTGATAACTATAAAGCGGACAAGCTTGCAAGAGAGGATACCCTAGCAACATTGACGTCGGAATGGGAGCGGGTTGGCAGTCCATGGTCCACTTGCGAAAAAGCGCTGGACATGCAGACATCGCATGAGCTCGCCAAGCGCGGGTCAAACACCAGCACCTGTGCAGTTGCGAGGTCCTTTTGGTCTGTTGTGGAGCGTAAAAGGTTTTTTGAATTGCTTTCTCTTAGCACTGGAAGGCTATTGGTATCACAAAGGACAGTGCCAAAAACTGTCTAAGTGAGATCTTCTTTACATGCAGAGATCTGTCTCCCAATCTAACATAACCAAAGAAATTTTACATAGAGATGCTTTAAGAGCGCATTTTAGTTTCCATATTCATATATCTAAGGACTTATTCGCCTCTACCGGTTAGTATATTTCTAGGTCGTCCGGAACCAATAAAACACCGTATCTCACTTCTAATAATTTAGTAAACATTCACTGTTAGTAACTTCATCATCTTAATATCCACAACCACCTTATACTTAACATTTAACGAAATTGGATACAACTAACTGCACAATTGTTCTAGTCTATTAAATAGCCAAAGTACTTGATATGTATAGATGTATAGTGTAACGATTTCATGAGTAACTATAATAACTCTAACCACAATTTGCAAATCAGCCACATGAGCATACTTAAGTAATTGCAAAACAGCACATTAGCCATATAAATAATTCTTACCTGCCTTTCATGAGTTAAAACACTAGATCATCAATATTACATGTATATAGGTAGAGTTATGAAAAATAAACAATTGTGAAATTGAGAGCAAAATATTAACAAGCATATTAGCATTAACAGACATATATGTGTACATACACGCCGGTAGGATACTTCCAGCTGTACACTTGTACATACCCTGCTGGAATATTGTGTGTCATGCACTTTTTATTGATGGAAAATAATAAAATGTTGCTGAATTTTAAATTAATTAATTTTATCTTTAGTATAGCGATACCAGACAGTCTGTCGAAGGTTTTAAAGAATATTAATATTTTTTTTTGAAAAATTCAAAAAAGTTATACATTTGAAGAGATCGGAAAAATTCTCTCTCTCACAAAAGCTTTCTGTATATGCAGTCACACAGCGCTTTTTTTTAACATAAAATATACCAATAAACAGTCTTTAAATACAAATTGTCAACAAAACGACACTTGGATTGGTGACATAATTTTTCTGATTTTCAAACGATCGTCCTTTTCCTGCAGAATAAATCGTGTTTTTTTATTGCGGAGTGTGTATAATTATCCTTCGTCCGACACTATTTCCTCCAATTTTTTCGAATATCTATTAATATTTTGCGCTCCTACTGGGCAAGTGTGTGAGTATTTTGTAAAATATATTAACACAAAGCACGAATATTAGTTGACCAGCATGCCACATTAATCCCGGCGCTTTGGAGTAAGCACCTAAGCAGATACAATTCACAATGATAGAACTTGTGTATTATGCCAGTTTGATTGCAGTTATGACTAACCCATGTATAAATATATGCATGTAGGTGTTTGCGTGACGTTCGTGCATGTGTGTGTGTGTGGAGATGTACAACGTTAACGCCAAGTCCGCCCAAATCCACTTTATTTAATGAGCATCAAATGTCTTGCATTCCCGTCGCGCATACATTATTCAAAGCGGGCGAAAAGGCGAACCAGGCGAATACCAACCAGAACAATTTCGCATACAAGTCGATAACATTAGAGAAGGAGGGTATGCGTACGCATTGTGTGTGTTTACTTTTAGATATTCTTCACGGAAGGTGGATACAATAACATTTCAATTAAAACACATACACACACATGCACACAGATATTAGACAGCAACTACTCGTATGCGTTCTCACACTGCAACAATTGAGGACACTATAAGGATAATCACTTTGCTTGCCACACCGTTGGGAATTAACTTGACAGCAGCTACAATAAAAATAACACAACAGCAAACTCAAATGGCTAACATGTGAAATCAATCGAGCAGACAATAAGGAAAATAAGAAAAATTAAACGTCAAGCTTGTATGTGTGCGTGTGTGTGACGCCTGATGAGGGAGTGCGTGGTGCATAAGACTCGGCTCACGCCCATCTACAGACGCCCTGAACACGCTTATTGGTGGTGATGGTGGTGAGTGCCACGGAGGAAGACATAACCATTAGCGGTACAAAAAATAATTTACTAAAAATATTTGATGAGCATTTCTTTTGGAAATCAACTCAGATCATGCATGAAAATGCTGCGAAAATGAGAAAAAAATGTACAAGAATACATGAATACATATGTATATACTCGAGTATATAGTATCGCCTTTCACTGCTGGTCCGCACTTTGGGGAATTCAACGTCACCGGCGCTGGTGTGGAAGCGCTCACTTTCACTCTGCGAGCGCGTACACCCAGTGACAACAGTTAGTTTTCTTCCTCTGTGCTTTCGCCGTGGCTGCGTGTTGGCGTTGAGCATTTCAAGAAAATTTCCCTTTTGACCATACAACAAAAAAAATTGCAAAAAAACAATTGCAAAAAAACAATTGCAATTTTTCTAAAACACTTTCGCAGGCAGGCAACGCACTCCCCAACGCTTTTGCTCGCTCTGTGGTGCTTCCGTCCGCGCTTAGGGCGCATCGCAGCGGTAAGTTGGAAAGCTTTCACGCGTGTGTATGTACATATATACATATGTATGCTATGTATGACGCTGGTTGTGCGATGGTTTGCACCTCTGGCTGACAGCACATGTTTTGTAGGTTGACATATTAATTTGCCACTTTTACCGCAAATTGCAAAATGGATTAAAAGTTAAGTAGCTTGGGCTCATTGCATATTTGAATACTTACTAAGCATGCTGATATCTATTATACCTCTGTGTGCATATTTATTAGCACGTGTTTAGTTATTATGATAATTACACTTTGTGATCGTTATAATGCACTTTCGAAGCGTAGGAGAGGAGTCAAGTAGAAAAAGCCGGTATGATAATCAGTGAGTACAGCTCAAAGCTTACAAGCAGCTGTAGCGCTAAAAGTTAGTTTCCTAAATATTTTTTTTTTGTTAAGATTAAGAAATAATTCAAAAGGGCGCTTTAAAGTGGTACTTTTTGATGTTGGCCTAATAATTGAAGGTCCAAGTAAGGAAGTCGAAGTAGGGAAGAGATAAGTCCGTCCGAGCCGAACATTAAGAATAACCGTAATTTACGTGATTTACAGTCAAAAATATTTTGGCAGTCCCTCATTACCATCACACAACATCAGGGCTCTAGACTCCAGCTTCTCTCTAATCTCTTCATTTGACGGATATCTTTCAGGTGCACACCACAAATGGGATAAAAAGCTTATTGGAATATCTGACGAATGTGTAAACTACAATTAAGACACCTCGACATTTTTGAAAAATTTAACGAAAAATAATGGGGAGGATAATATAGACGAATATAAGATATTTTTGGTTTGAAAACAATAGGACTTATTTTGACAAGATCCTGACTTATGTGGAGAGGTCATCTGTCTCCTAGATGTGAACCGACTTTATATACTTTTTTACCGTAATACATTGGTAAGTGTCACTATCAAACCGAATTTTCTTCAGAGTTATTTCAATAATGATGGAGACATATGGCAAAAGGACAACTTTATTGTCGGTAATCAGTCATAAGCTGATCCATCAGATGGGAATACCTTTCAAAGTGAAATAATTTTAGTTTTTTTTATAATTTATAAAACATCTCATGATCCATTTTGATCATCACGGCTATTATATAAAATGAATCTAAATAATTCAAAAGGACATTATATTGGAAGTAGGAATGATTGTAATTCAATTTTTATGTGCAAAGGGGATCTGGTACCAAATTTTGTTCAAATGAATGGTGGAATGATTCTCTTTATAAGAATGGAGGTTTAAATGCATGGTTTATGGAGATTTGGGACTTGCCTATGTTTAAAACACACTGCGTATCAGCTAAAGTGTTTGATCGTTTATTACCAATATTTACAAAAATTATAGAGTATGGTTTCTTAACCAACGGAGTAAGCATTTAAGCATCATATCACATACGAGTAAACAATAATTCAATTTCGAACCAGAACGAAACTCTTGTCACTCAAAAGCATGGAAACAAATACTAACTGATTTCTATGATAACAGACCGACCACGTGCTGCAACAACAACATTGCAAAAGGATGTAAATATACATGCACATATGAGTATATTTTTCTGACGATACGCGTATCCATATATTATATTTGGGCATTAATATTCGTAGAAAGACATACACACACTTTCAACGGCTGGAAGACTTTAGGCCATGTTGAGCTGACGCGCTTAGGCTTGTAAATCTTGCGCTGAGCAGCCATTGACATGTTGCAGGATTAAGTTGTCAATTTACGCTGCCGCAACATGAGTACAACGGATATAATGCACATATGTTTTCGATTATACATACAAACGGCATACATACATGTACAAGCGTGCATATGATACACTCTGTGTATGTTAGTGTGTATGTTCTATTTGAGGCCGCAAAGAGAAAATTGTTTGTCGAGAATTTATTACAAGTTACAACTTCGTATTTTGATGGATTTGCATTGATTTATTTATTTATTATATGCAATGCCGCCGCGATAGTTGTTGTTGTTGTTATCAATGTTGTTGTCACTGCTTAGCTTAGCAATTAGCAAGTATTTTGCATGTTGTATTTCTGTATATATTTCACTCAGTTCGTGTATTTTCACGTGTGCTTGTGTGTTTTTGTGCATCGATGTGTTGCCTATTTACATGACAACAATGAATTTATAATTTATTGGTGCATCAGCGCGGCTTAGTCGGAGTATCAAAGCTTTTGGCATGGCATATGCACGCATGTTATGGCCATTACGTGTACATATACACGCATGCAGGCGGTGTGTAGATACATGAGTATATATTGTATATATGTAAAGCGATATCTAATGACTAAACGATGGCACCGGCACAGTGTTTTGAAATGGCATCATAAGTAGTAAAAAAATATTAAAGTGAAAACGAAATTGTTTATAACTGTGATAATATCCTACTATTACATGATTAAATAAGTTTTTTTTAATCTTCATATATTTTGAAAATTAAATAAGTGAATTAAAAAATGTTTAATTAAAAAAATTTACAAATCTATTAAAAACAAGTAAGGAAGGGCTAAGTTCGGGTGTAACCGAACATTTTATACTCTCGCAATTTATTTATTTAATTTTATTAATATAACACACAAATTGACCCACATATTGGTATAAAGTCCATTGAAAGTTGGAAACCCTAATATTAGGTATATGGAAGTTAGGTGAAATTACGACCCGCATTTTAGGCACGGCGACATATTATAAAATTAAACATCTGCCCTCTGATTTTCTTCGAAATATCTCTAAAAAAAAGAGTAGAAGCACTGAGGTCCTCATGTTCGATATATGGGGGCTTGAAATTTTATGTTCCGATTTCGACGATTTTTAGAAGGGCGATAACACACTATAAATGTAGTATTTGTGCAAAGATCTGTTCCGATATCTTCACAAATGCTAACTGTATATATTGTAAAGTAAACGGTTCAGATCGACATCAAAGTTCTGGTATATAGGAAGTAGGCGTGGTTGTAAACCGATTTGGACTATTTTCACAACATATAACTAGGATGCATTACAAAACGAATTTCATTGAAATTGGTCGAGTAATTTCGAAGGTATGGTTTTTGACCCATAAGTGGGCGGAAACACGCCCAATTAAAATTTTGTATACTATTTTGAGTGCAGCTCTTCTGAACCTTCTCTATAATGAAATTTAAGGTTTCTTTTGGTTTTCCTTACTGAATTAAAACTATAATACTCTCTTAGCAACTTTTGTTGCGAGAATATAAAAAAGTATGTTATATGCAATTTCTATTCAAAAGTGAGTTTAGAAGAGAATTAAGTAAAATATTTACGTCGTCGGTCTTTCTCTCTCTCTCTCTCTAGCCAATCAATTATAAAACCCTACACGAAAATTTTTGCTCTTCAACATACTTTTCTTTAAATACCCTTGAGTACTTGTCTCATAGCTTCGATAGCCAATATTGTCGCAACATTTTCTTATTTAGAAATGTTCAAGTATCATGATAAAGTTTTTAACCCACGCTGTTTTAGTCAGCGATCATCCAATATGACTTTGTATTTTTATGACCTCACTTGGTCCATTTTTAATTTTTTTATATGCAGAATAAACTGTCTTCTTCTTCATTGGGCATACTGTAAGCATTCAATTACGCGCTATTTGTTTCTTAACTTCTTAAGACTAATAACGCATTAAAGCTTCCCTTTTACTTAGTATATAAGCTGCTGCTATCATAGTAGGCTGGTTTGGCATGTAAGATGTATTGTAGCTATAATAGTAGAAAACACTCTTCAAATCGTATTGAGAAATGTAATCATCCGACTACCATGGGAACGGGTATTATTTCCATTTGATAAACTATGTTATATTCATTGTACGGTTCATACAGCCAATATTTCCATCTTGTGTGATTTCACCGTAGTCACCACAGCACCTGAAGACTCGGACGCCACATGAGTCGAATTTGGATCAATGTCGTATTTTTATACAATCGATTGGGACCAATGATCTTCAGTTAATCTTTCAGATAGGTTTCTCGTCCTTCTTCATCGGATGAAACTGAGGTACTGGTTTTCGTGATCAAGTATACGGATCTTGAGACCCACACAACTATCTCATTTCTTCGCCTTCCTGATTTTTAGCGCATTATATTTGCTATAACTAGCTATTCACTTTCTATTACTTATAAAAAATATATTATATGTATATATTTCCTTTATTATGCGCTGTGCGCAACACACTGTAAATGTCACTCGACAAATCTTTATGTTGATATGATTGGGAATTTTATTGCACAGGGTATTATTATATTTTGTGTGTGACGTTAGAGTTGGTATCTGGTTATCTTAGGCGGTGGCTTTGTGCGGCATTAATGTGAGATAAGATGGAATTTTGTAGTACACGTGAAATAGCAGTGATTTCTCAAATTCACATTGTTTTTGTTTCGGTACAATATGGTTGTTGTTAAAGTGACAGTTACAACACAGTTACATATGTAACAACAGCGGTGTGAATAACAGTATTTTTGTTTGAGTAAAGTAAAAGTCTTCCAGCAGCTAATTGCAACAACAGCATGAATGCCAACGAAAGGTTGCCACTACAACTACAACAGCAACGACTGCAACTTGCAACATCAAATAATATTTCAAAGACTGGAGAAAAAGAAATAGTTAATATATGTGTGTGTTTGTGTGACAGCAAAGGAATCTCTCAGAGGAGTCATAAGTATCAAATTACCGAAACAATAAAGTGTAAGTCATCATGGATGAGGTGTGTACGTGTACAAATGCAACACCATCTGCGCTGGCAGTAAGAAACTAACAAATGTTGTTGCATCCATACAAACATAGGTATATACATATGTAAATATATACATATTATAGTATGTATAATCATGCGTGATCATATCAAATTCCGAAATCAGCGAAACTCGCATGCCAACACAACCAAAGCAACGAGGTAACATCAATTACATACATACATCAACAACTTCCACGAAGTGGCACGGCAATAAAATATTTAATGAAATCTGGCTACATACATACGTACATACAAAGGCGACAGCGTTGAAATCAAATGTTTGAGTGTTTGTATGTAAGCAGGTATTACTAAAAATAAATAACTAAATATAAAACAATAAAATAAATCGAATGTTGCATGCAACCAACACAAGAAAACTTACAACATTTCAATGTAAGCGCAATGGGAAAATTATATATGTTTGTGTATGGTATAAAACACATCCAGATTTGCGGTAAACGAAACCAAAAACTCAAGCCAACGCAGCGTAAAATAATATTAATATAAAAATAAATAATCAAGTTGAATTGCTGCACTTTTATTAATGACTTATCAAGGATATTTTGATAACATCCCATAAATCAAACACTCGCACACACACACCAACCAACACGTACGAGAATCGCAAGCAACGCAAACGCAATCGAAGGAAGTGAAGCGTATTATGCAAGGCAAATGCGTAATGCAAGTAGTACGAATATTATTAGATGGTAGTGTAGTGTTGCGCACGCTCGCAAAGGAAACCTAACACTGTACAAACACCTACACAATTTATGCTCATGCTGACATACATACATATATATAATTGCAATATTCCTGCTGATTAATTGCACACGCTGCCTTGCAGTTATGCGGATTATTTTGTAATTCGCGCCTGCAATGAATTCTTCATAACTTTCTAATTGTAACTAAGTAATTATTCGTAAATAATTTGTTTTGTTAACACTACATATAATGCCGTTATCAGATTTTTTCCTTTTCCATTGTAATTCAGTTTCTCATTTGTAATTTGCTGACCGATTGATCTTAATCTCAAATAAATCATTAAATTCCCTCTTTAGAGTAAATTCATCGTGAATTTAATTAATGAAGATTTGGTTAAAATATAATTTTAATTGCATTAAGGGATTAGGGGTAGTCAGAGACACAAACAAATGAGAAATTTCAGTAATTTTTTTTGCTATTAAATCATGTTATCTTGCAAATGTAATAATAGGGCTTTATTATATTTTGAAAATCCTGACCACCCCTAACCCCTTAAGGCCGCAGAGCTCCAATCCACTCTAAGTTTACTAAGTCTACTTGTATTACCCCACCCATACAATACAATAAATATATGCTAATATTACCTTGAGTACAAATGCAGAGAGCTTAAAGTCTTCAATGCTGTTCTGCTATCGGAACGGTCGATCTACTGCTACCTTTTTAGCGGCTCTGAGCCTGATAACAACCTTCGCAGGTGTACACTTCCCGGTATTTCTAAAAATACAATGAGTGACATTAATGTTGTTGTAACTTTCTCTTGTATAAACAGTCCATATAACAATGTGCCAGGTCGCTTAGGAGACAACATCCTGCTAAATATGAATACTTTCAAATAAGAAAATTTGTGGATATTGCATCGTCCTGATAGTTCGGAGGTTAGTCAATAGATCATTGGGTCTTTTATGAAACGAAAAAAATATAGTTTTAATATGAACTAATTATATGATTCGCAGCCATACGGATATAACATCCGCACGATTATTTCTTTAGGGCTATGATGACACCTCGCAAGCGCCACCAACAACAAATTACTTAATCAACCGCTTGATTATTGCATAGTTGTAAAATTATTCGCTGCGGTGAGTACACAAACACTTTCCACTTCTCACAGTCATAAATCTTGCCAACTGCTCTGAACGCATGCGCCAACACCATTTGCCTGTAATCACAATTTGACGAAGACAAGAGTCGCAACGTGTGAGCGAATGAATGATTTAGTAGAAGTAGCAGGCAAATGTTATATAACCATAAAAGCAGCTAATTATCGAAGTTAAAATTATAATTGTTTTGCGCGCATGCGCTAACGCACCGAGCGCCACACACACCCAGGAGAAGACATCTAACTGCTGCTAAAGCGATTTATTTCATGCGAGTGCAGCATCTGATCTCATTTCGAGCGCTCCTGGTGTGATAAACAAGATTTCACATTTGAGATACATATTATGGACCCTTGCCCTCTGGCAACTGGCCACGTAGGAGACGCTCTTTAGTCATACGCCGAGATTTGTAGAGCCTAACACGCCTTCACTCACTGCAACAAATGCATTTATGGCCCGATCATTGCTGTTGTTGTTGTTTTATAGCATTTCATTTGGCGCCATAAATCTATCAACGCATTTGCGCATGCGCGCACGCTTTCACATATGTACGCAGCCTTATGCTCGCGTATGTACATCTGCATATACCTGTACAATTTAAGCGGTGCGTCTGCGCAGCTCTGTTGGAGGCAGTTGGAGACTGCTCGGGCTGCGCGTATTTGAAGCCGATGTCAGCGCCAAGATTTACTGCCTACGATTATTGCTTGGCTTGAGCCTTGATTCTGTCGGCTATCAGCCTGTCCACAGTCAACTTACAAGGATTTAGACTTTAAGGCTGCCAAATCATAAATATAAGTTTATATTGTTGTTGTTCTTTATAGTTTCTTATACGTCTCTTACTCTTTTGTTTGTCAAATGCAAAATTCAATCTTTACGATGTCTTAATCGTGTTTGCAGCTGCAACTACTTTTATTATACACAATCACTTTGTACACCTTGATTGTTTTTGTTTTCGTTGTTGTTGCTGTTGTAGTTGTATATTAGTGTTTCTTTATTCGTTTATTGTTCTCAGTGTAATTTATGATTTGTGAATTCGGTATGTTTTTATGGCTTTTATGGTCTCATCAAAATGATTGCTCGCAGTTTTATGACTTCACGCTTTGAATGCAAAATGAAAAGATATGATTTCACTCCTTTGAATTATTGTATTGACTTTTAATAATTAAACTTGTTTTTCTTTTATCGCTATTGTGCCATTGAAGTGTGTACGACGCTTTGTAATGTGATATTTATCGTTGATCGATTTGAAATATGTAAATATTTGCATTTGTTGATTTTATGTCTCAATTAATAGCTAAAGTGTTTTGTTTTTGTGTTCACAGTAGTTAACTGAACAATAGTGATTATCATATAAAGATATCAAAGATTTTAAGAGTTAACTGTTCGCGAAATGATGTATAACACATTATTTGATAGAAGTGGCTGCTCTGGAAACATCGAAAAAATCCATAAACTCATTTTAGATGGTGCTCTGCACGCGATATACCGAATCCAAAGGATATCACGAATAGGGGAAATAGATCCACAACGATTTAGATATAGCATTATTGGAACGTTGTAAGGACAAATTAGCAGGAAAGATGTCTCATATGAAGAAGAGAAAAGTGGGGTTGTGGTAATTCCTTAACAGATTTCACTAATTTTGTTAAGATATTTTCCGGACGAAGCTAGGCGAAGTAAAGACCCAATTTTACGAATTTTTGGCACAGAGTGTGCTTTTTAGAAGAAAAAGATTCCCTCCGATTCTATAAAATATCTGAGATATGTATCGATATTTTCAAACCACATGTACCGAGGCCCCCTGTTCAGTATCTAGGGCCTTTCAAAGTTATGGACCGATTTAGATAATTTCTAGATATGCGATGCCTCACCTCAATGTAGTATTAGTGCAAAGTTGTTTTCCGGTTTTTTATTGGTTCTTTATTTATATGTTGTAAAGTGAAGAATCAGATGGAATTCAAAATTGTAGAGAGTATGTGCGGTTCATAACATCAGGATGATTCATTATGATACATTTTACTCAAGTTATCGCTTACACGTACATACGAACGGACGGACAGACAGACAGAACCACCTTCTTAATTATCTCGTGTTGCAGAATTTTAAATTACATACTGTATTTTAGACATACATATGTACACACATTGAAATATTATTTTCATTACTTTTTTTTAGAGAAGTAGATTTCAATAACTCCATATTTTAATTTAACATGTTCTCTCACCAAGGACATGTCCTTACAGTCACTTAAATTTGATTGAAATATTGAAATCAATCAAAGTCATAGGTAGACCGAAATGTTACAGCCGCTGAGAGACACCACTTGTTGCTATTTGAAGTAACCGAAGATCAACTCATAAATACACACAAACACTTGTGGATTCATTGTATCATATTTTAGAGCTGTAAATCATTCATTGGTGCAATAAAACCGCTATATATATAATCAAGGTTAAATTGTGCATATTAACCAAACTAGCAAATCAAAGCAACAGATCAAAGCAGCAACAACAACACCAATACATAATCTAAAAGTGGCGGCAAGAGCAAAGGCTGCGTGACTATTTGTCCATGTGCCTGTCGATTTATGAAAATTTATGCCTTTTTCACCCACTTTTGCACCCGCAACCAGCAACCAACCAGCTAACCGACAACACTTGTACCGCGACAACAACAACAACAGCGAAAACAACGGTAGCGCTGTCGCAACAATGCTCGTCGTACACGCACCGAGCATCAGAAAGTCGTAAAAATTTCATCATATCCGAGCGCAACTTTTACGACTCTCCACAGCAACAAAAACAAAATGTTTATTATACGTGTTCTTGTTTTGGAAAATCACTGCCAACACCAACAAAGCAACAGTCTTCTATGTTAGTGTGTGTGTTTGAAGGACCACAGTGCGGCGCATAAAGCCGGCAAAGCGGAAAAGTGTAGTGTTTGTAAACAACATCATAATAATGACACTTACTTAAATGTCAAATTGACGCATCAGAAATTTTACGATCGCACGAATCAAAACTCAACCGAAGAGTAACCGAAAAGAAACTAATCAACTTGCCGCCCATAAACATGCTGCGACCAACCGAGACCCTTCTTTTCCTTAAACGCTATGAATCTTCACCTCTTCTTCTTCTTCTTACTTTCTTTTTCTTTCGCTGAAGACCTTGTGTTGTTGTTTTTTTTGTAGTACGGAGTACTACCGATTCGACCTACATAAACGTCAAATCGAACAAAAGTCGCAGCAACAACAACAACAACTGTGCCAGTAGCAGTAGCAGTGCCAGACACCGGTACCAGCACCAACACCAATGGCATCGAGCGACAGTAATGACACTGCAAACGTTGTTGTTTGTCATAATTTTCTATTTAACGTGTAATTTGTAGGACAATTTGTTGGTCGTAAAAATTCGAAGCTTAAATGAAAATAATTCCGCTATAAAAATCATAAAAAAGATACCAAACCACCGAACACGGAACGGGGTACGGACACACATGCATACACTTGACTTGGTTGTAGCTGTTGTTTTTATAGTGTGGCTCTATGATTGAGATACTCACACTCGAAGACATGCACATGGTACTTAGCAACACATAAATTCTTTCATTCACTTCGAAAAGCAACAACAACAATCGACAACAGCAAAACTTCCCCTTAACCGTAATGCGGCTAGTTGGAGCCAAGGCGGGGGTAGCGGGAGTGTTGTCTGTATGCCGGGTGGGAAACTTGTTGATAAGATTTCCAGTTGAAGTTTTAGTGTCGCCTCGACGGCTTTTAGGTGATTTTTATGCACATTGTGAACACGATATTTACGACTGCAACAACACTCTATCAATTCTGATATAAAAGCATAATAATAACCCTATCAACAATAACACCAGCAACAACAAGTGCTCTACAAATTTTCTCGTCAACATCGTATGGCCTGGTAACAAGTGAAAGGGCTCACAGAGCTACGAGTTTATGAGCATTTTCGACACGGCCATGGAATGTCCCTTTTCTTCAATTTTTTATTACTCCTACATTTTCTTAACCACTTACATATGTATGTATGTTTGTGTGTATGTTTTACATGAAAATGTATGTAATTTTTATGACTCTCCAAATTAAGTTGTGAACATTTTACATAATTAGTTTTTCTTTACTTAAATTTTTATTTCGAAATTTTATGAGTTTTTGACTTGAATTTCATTAGTACTTGGTGTTTTCTTACTATTTCTCTGCTAATTTGCCCACAAAGTGAAGGTTTTAAATTTGAATAATGTGTGAATGTTTACATTTGAAACCACACTCAACTCTCGTCTATGAACTCTAGTGTGAATTGGTTGTGTAGGTCACAAACGGTAGTAAAAATATATATCAAATTCTATTTACAATCACAAATTGGTAGAGTAATTAATGTCTTACTCTCTTGTCATAGACTCTTCATCCATTTTATATATTTGTATGTATGTATGTACTTAGATTTTATGAAAATTACTTAAGGAACATGAAGAAGACAAATCTAGCTTATTTACAGACAAGCGGTTAAATTTTCGATATCTCCGGAGAGGATCTTAGCGAAGTTAACATCCTATATAAGATTAGGCCTCCAGTTCCTATTCAGTAACTTTCAATAAATCCATAATTATTGTTTTAGGAGTCTCTCTAGACCACCTTTACATCAGCTCTTTAACAGCGATTGTCCTCGATTTTCTACCTTATTTTGGACCTTTCGGTTTATTCAAACTCTCTTCAACTTAGGGTTTTCAGAGTAACTTATACGATACACGTTTCTTTACAAACGAGGTGTCATTTATATAACTATCAAAATTATTTTGATTAGACTCGTAATTGCAGATTATCAGCCTTCGCTTTTCTGAAAGTGTTCACAAGGCACTTCAGGGCATTTTTTAGATTAATTTCACTATATGGCTTTTTCTTAGAGAGAAGGAAGTAGAACGTTCCAGTGATACGTCGTTCGTTGGAACAACACATAACTAAGTAGAATCTGTCGGTAGTTTATTTAGTATCGTTTAGCTTAAAAATGCATTGGTAAGGTCCCTGTGCCACTTGGGATTAATATTTCCTAACTTTACTGAAACTCAGAATACCTTAACTTTGTTCTCCATATCTTTCATATGAAAATCCCGAAAGTATTTGTTCCTAACTCGAAACCGTAGAATAAATAAAATTCTTCAAAACTCCAGATCATATTAATCTGCAAACAGCAAGGACGTCATATACCCAAGCTAATTAAGACTCTTTCAAATGTTACCACAGTTTCTAATGTACATATATTATTAGGGAATAAAATCTAGTTAGTTGCGCTACACGTTAGAACCCCAACTGACCACTTTTCATTATCGTATCAGTGTGTTAAATTAACGATTTCGTTAAGTAGCCGCCGTCACTCTTCGAACGGCAATAAAATGCTATGCTCGTAAAACACAAACAAATATTTGTGAGCAACTCCTCATCAAATTCTCATTATGGCATTCACGGCTTGTTGTATTTGTAATTGCCCGTTGCACTGATTTAGAATGATTAATGTGCATTTTTGAATAAATGCCTTCATATTTGGTGTTCAATAGTAAAAATCTACATGTCATTTTGTAATTGTTTCATTAGAATAATAGAATTTTTATTGCTCAATTCGTCATGTGAATTGTTAATTGTCATTTGTCATTTCATTTGAGACGCGTTCCTTTAAACTTTACAAAAAAGCTAATGTAGTTGGAGGCTAGTATGTAAACATTTAACATATTTTTGACCTATTTTATCTGAATCTGAATCATAAAAAATTTAAAGTTCTTTCACTGGTTTCATATATTAGGTAAAGCAAATATCCCTCTTCCGCCTTTTTGTCTTTTGAATTGCGCGGCTATGTATAAAGCGCTACAGAGCTCGTATCTGGCAATATTATACATATTTGAAAGGTCTTGACATAACCTACAAAACGACGCTATGCATGATTAGTTTAAATATTGCGTTCAACAGTTATAGACGTGTAAATATGGACTTCACTAACGCCGAAATTCGGGGTTTATTTAAAAGTTGGCCTTCGTTAAAGGAACATCCGTGAGATTAATGGTGTTTTAGGAGATGGTACTCTATCATATCGAACTGCGAAGGAATGGTTTCGACGATTCAGAGCGGGTGAAAAGCCAGCCGGCGGAAGTTCTGTGACGACGAATACCGATCAAATCATGGAAAACATCGAGTTAGACCGGCTTGTGGCATCTCGTGACATCGCCCAGTAGATGGGAGGTAGTCACCAAACTATGTTAAACCATCTGCAGAAGGCTGGATACACAAAAAAGCTTGAAGTTTGGGTCCCGCATGATTTGACGCAAAAAACCTTCTGGACTGAATCTACACCTGCGATATGCTGCTGAAACGGAACGAACTCGACTAATTTTTGAAGCGGATGGTGACCGGCGACGAAAAATGGATTACATATGACAATATCAAGCGAAAACGGACGTGGTCGAATTCCGGTGAATCGTCCCAAACAGTGGCCAAGCCGGGATTGACGGCCAGGAAGGTTTTGCTGTATGTTTGGGGGGATTGGAAGGGCTAGACGCTTAATGCTACCATCTACTGCGAACAACTGGACCGCTTGAAGCAGGCGATCGACCAGAAGCGCACAGACTTGACCAACAGGAAGTGTGTAGTGTTCCACCAGGACAACGCAACGAAGCTACGGGAACTCGGATGGGAGGTTTTATCGCATACACCATATAGCCCGGACATAGCACCAAGTGATTATCACCTGTTCCTATCCATGGCGAACGCCCTTGGTGGTGTAAAGTTGAACTCAAAAAAGGCTTGTGAAAAGTGGCTCTCCGAGTTCTTCGCAAATAAGTAGGGGGCTACTACGACGGGGTATTATGAATTTGCTGCCTAGTTGGAAAGAGATTATCGACCGAAACGGCACATATTTGAACTAAAACCGATCACCGTAACAATTTTTATAAAGCATTGAATAAAGAGCAAAAAAAGCGAAAGGGAAATTTTTGCCAAAACTAATATATTACATATTATTACTTTTAAATACTTAAAGCGTTGGCATAGTTATCACAAGGGAAGTAAAAATAATAGCATCACTCTTCAATAAATAAGAATGGCTTCAGGATGTTGCAATACAACATGGTGCAACTACAAACTTCTCAAAAGGAACTATATTATTCTAAAGTCAAAAAGGAAATTTCACTCTGCACATGCTCACACAAGCCATGCCGCAATTGCTGCACTGATAACTGCTGTAGGCACGACAAGTTCAAAAGCGGCAAATAGCAGATAAAACAAAAACAACAACATACATTCATACAGATACATACAGAGGATCACAGTACAGTATGTGGAAAAATGCGTTCATCAAAGGTGCAGCTGATGAACGGACGCGTTGAAACGACGATGAGCATGAGGACGAAGATGAAGTTGAAAATAAAAATGAAGGCGACATGAAAAGTCATAATAGTCAACGCAAAGCAATTTTCACATCTGCACACAATACGCACAGCAGACACAGCAGGAGCAAAAGGACATGCAAGCCTTAAGGGCGATAAGCGGCTGTAACAGCAGCAGCAGCAGCAACAGCAACAACAAACAACCAGTGACAGTTAGCAAAGGGTAGGCCGAGAGTAAAAGGAGGGACAACAACTGAAATCACTCATTTAAAAAGGTTCATAAATTGGAAATTGACTTCTTGTCCCTTGTCCCTCAGTTGCTTTTCGATTTGACTGTGTTGTGTTGTATTGCAAAGGTAAGGTAATGCCTATTGGGCAGCAGGTATAAGGACACTAAAAATAAAATGCATCCGCGCACATGTACACAGATGCATGTGTGTTGTTGTTGTACGCTAAATAGATTACCTAGAAAATCCTGTTGACTTCTATGCACTGCTGTTTCGCCTGAAAGCCGAAAACTGATCAGAAGCGAATTGTTACAGTTTTTTTTGTTGTTTCGTTTTTGTAGAATTACCAGCAGCGGAAAAGTGGATTAGATTGGTTTTTCTATGCTCAAAATGCTTCTTACCTTATTGATGAATAGTTTAAACCAAAGCGAATTAAACGCAACAATAGCAAAAACAACTGGTGTGTTCCATATTTGTTGCAAGAGAATTAGTTTCACTTTCACTTCCAAAACTCTGCAACTGCTCGCTAAGACTGACGTGTGGGAGCACAGAACTCTCGAAAACAAATAAATAAATAGAGCGGTAAATATGTATGTTATACATATGTACATATACTAAATCAGGTACTAAAGTGTTGTTAAGTTGTGGCATGCCACAAATATAAATAGTGTCCTATCTAACTGGATTGGTATCTAGTGAGGTGCAACTGTACTTGTTCTATGAGAGAGCGTAACATTATGTAGAGTGGATTTTTAAGTGTGAAAATATTTTCTGAATTATGGAAGATTAGTTATACAAAAATATATATTAAAAGAGAATGGTATTAGTATGACCACATACTCATTTTATATTACAAAAACTGAGAAAAGTTGATCCAGAACATCACCAACACTCTCAGCAAGGCGATGCAGCAATCGAAGCAGCAATTGGACGAAAAAAAGAGAGCAGATCTTACCCTCGAGTTAGGTGGTCTTTATGAAATCGATCAATCATAATTATTTCTGCAACAAACTCTTATGACAAGTCCAATCTTCAATAGAAATGTTTTAATCTGCTAATTCACAGTACGAGCAAGCAAGGAATAAAGGACATCCGTATAACACTTTAACCTAAGTGAAGAGTATAAAGAATTTCTGAATAATAAATAAGAAAGTGTGAAAATTTTTATAAAACCCTATAAATGCTGGATTCGAATTATTCTAAAAAAATTTATTTTATAAATTTTAATGGCTCTTTTTAATTCTTAAGTCTCATTTTTAATTACACCGCTGCTTATGGTATTTTTATTGTACTTGAGTCACTTAATAACAATTCAGTAGGTTGTTAAAATATTTTCTGCACACAATAGATGTGATTAACATTAAAAATTTTATAGCAAACATAAAAGTCAAGAAGAACGCATTTTTAATTTGATACTAAATGATTGTAGGTTAACATACCATATCATACATACATACATACATAAGCACAATGCAGTGAAGGTAACCCTGCAAAAAGAATGTATACTTTTATTTTACTGGGGAGAGTTTAGTTTTATAATTCACTGTAAAAAGTTAACTTAAGCTCATATTAATGGATCCCATAAACTATGTTTATAGCAAATAATTCGCTACGAAATAGTTATTTAATTTTAAATAACTGTAATAAAAAATACTTGCAATAAAAACGAACGAAGACTTCACGCATGCGCAAGTCAAAGGCGCAATACAACAAAAGCAACAGTAACAACACCAACAGCAGTGCGTGCAACTGATGAATGCGAATCGGTTGCTTTATGTCGTTGGCCACGGCTATTAAATAGCAGTTTTATTACACCTATGTACACCTATTACAGTAGGTGGGGGATTTGCTGCAACTTAAAAGTGCTTCGAAATCGAAACCTTAAGAACTTGGTTTAACAACTTTGATGTTTGGATAAGTGTTGCTAACTAAGGAATGTAGAAATTGTATTCGTGTATGTATGGAAAATAAAATTGTGTCTGAAATGATTAAAGCGACTAGGACAATTCTTTCCTTGTACATTCCATTTCGTTAGGAAGTTATATCCTGCGAGTATTCTTTGTAGGTTTTGTGTTGAATACTTATTTAAATTTTGTACGAATAAAATGGTTTGACAGGATCAATGTTTATATATTGCAGATCTATAAGCCTCGGGGTGAGATATCTAAACGGAACGTATGTACGTTCGCCTTTGATCAATGACTTTGCGGCCCTGTTGGTTAGTCTATCGTTTTGCGTTTTGTAAATTCTCCGTCACGCTCTGCCGATGCTCCTCGAATCTAACTTCTTTATAACTAAATGGTTTTCGGGTTTCGCCATTTCGTGAGCGTGGCATTGGACCGATTTCGCCCATCTTCGAAAGCAACACTCTCACGGTAACAAGGAATATGTGTACCAAGTTTAGTAAAGATATATCCATTTTTACTCAAGTTATCGCTTGCACAGACAGACCGACAACCGGATTTGAAATCTAATCGTCACCCTGATCAATTTGGTATATATAATCCTATATCTAACTCGTTTAGTTTTAGGTGTTACAAACAACCGTTAAGTGAACAAAACTATGATACTCTCTTAGCAACTTTTGTTGCGAGTGTATAAAAAAATGATGACATTGTTTCACTTTTAAAAGAGCTGAGTTTACTAAATAAGCAAACGACCTTTTTAAGTCCTTGAATTTCGTTTTCACCAACTCACGCTGTGTACCAAGGAGTTTTAAGCAAACTGTAGTTTGAATGCTCAATATTTTTTTTTTGTTAAAGTCACCTGTTGCAGCTAATCTTGTGCTAAGTCTGACTTACGACCACAGTAACCGAACCTAACCGAACCCTTTGCACTTGAGGTGCGAACACAAAGTCCACAAAATACAAAAAAAAACATCGCTTGGACGCTGCTGCTCAGGTGTGCACAATACAATTTCAGCGCTGCCACACATTCATCGTAAATTTTATGATAATTGAACGTTTCACGCCTTTTTTCCACACTTAACACTAATGTAGCATAAAAGCAGCAGCACCAGCAGCCGAGCAGCAAATGAATATGCAACTCAAGAGTCAACGCTCCAGCGCAAGCGAGCATCCATGAAATCTGTTTGTTGACAGCTGGAAGATGAAAAATATGCCAACGCGAAACAACAAAACGCAATGAAAATGAAATAGCAGAAATGATTGTTGCCACACTGACAGTTTCGGTGTCATAAAATGCAACAATTTACGAGACAATGCGAACGATTAGCGCAACGCACTTTGCCATTCCCCATGTTGCAGGACCATAGCCATATCGAACTAGAGGGCCAATTATGTCGATTTGCCGCATCTCACTAGCTTGGATATAATTAAGCATTCGACAGCGAAACCTATACGTTCTAACCTGTGCAAGCGGCTAGTTCCAAGAATCTGCATATAGTTGCGGGAAAAAATGGCTAAAACGTCACTTTTGGTAATTGTGGTGCAAAAGGGTTAATGAGTGGTACTTCCGCTCGGCTGTCAAGCTGGGTACTCGAAGGTCTAGCATTTAAAATGGTCGCATAAACAATTATATCTTATTGTTTTTGTTTTTACATTGACAAACGTTCACTTAATTGACTGTATTCTATTATGTATGTATATGGAAAGGTGAATTGTTATTGAAAATTCAATGACAGGGTCATCCAAAAATGGTGCTCTCTATTAAATTCAAAAACTAATGAAGTATGCTTAAAGACTTTAATGCACAATTATTTACTTATATGCATCACTGTTATTTTAGCAGTACTTTTACCGAAATTCGAACACACACCATATTGTTTTTGTAATCGTCCACGGCAATACTTTTGCTGCTTCTCATAAAAGTGACCTCATAAAACTTTACAACTTCGTTACTTACTCGTTTGCGTGATGGCGAGCAAATTGTTGCCTTGATTTTTAACGAAATTACGTTACGTTAAACAACACGTAAGATGTTGATATCATGCCCATTGTCAATATTGATTACTCTTTTACAATTACATAAAGCTGTCAATATTAAGTTATTATCCCATAATTGGAAGACATTTTCAAACTCTTTCGATTTTTTGTTTTCATTGGGTACTGAAAGGATATTTATGAAAATTCTTTCACATTTAACAATCGTAGGCCTACTGGTTTTCATAAAGATCACATTTGGATGATGGATTCTAGAGAAATATCTATGAAAATGTGCTGATAATAATTTTTAAACCTTATTGGAATTAATTTTAGCAAGAAACAGAGAGATTATAATGATGGATGGATACTGATAGTCTATAATTTTGGAATTTGTCAATAAAGGGAAAGACAACTATTTTAAATTTATTTGATTTAAGGATCTTGTACCTGTTATCCTTTAAGGCTTCATCTTTTCAAAGAAATCAAATACCTTTCCAAGATTTTTCAAGGTCACAGCACAATAATCCGTTAGTTTTATCCATGATTCTCGTTCATTTTTCTTTCTTACCTTACGGTTTTAGATATGTGCTATCTTGATAGACTTATAAATATGTTGAATACATAAAAAAATCAGATAACTTCCTTTTCGAGTTTCGAGAGAGATATCGAACTGTATTGTGAGCTTTACCTTATGCTCAATGTTCTACATATATTCTCTACAGAGTATCACTGTGATCCAAGTAACTATAGTTCCACTATACCGTATCCTTTATGATGAATAGTAACTCAAATGATAGCTGATCCTGAAGCTTTCGTTAACAAGATTTTATTAAACCACAAAATCTCAACCAATCTAAACGCCGCTAATACCACACTACTCCTACCCTATTCCGCACAACAACCTCTTTGCGGATACCACTATCTCTTCTATCCATCAATTTAAGCTGAATGACTGAGTTAAAACGCATTGGTACCTATCAGTCAAAACTGGATAATATCGTACCAGCTAATGGTGTGGGACTATCAATAATATTTCGATTGTTGTTGCATTTGCGAATAAATGTATTTTACTTGACTACAACGGTGTTGCTGATGTTGTTGTTTTTGTTGTTGTCATTTAAACGAACGTTTCCATTTTATGTACTTAACAAGTGTCAATTTTCCGAAATGCGCACTTATCCCACTTTTGTCATTTGTATTTTAATTGATGTTTTGTTTATATAAGCAACTTGCATATTGCATACAACAACAACAACACTAATAATACTTATACCAAAATCAGAGCAATAAGAGTTTTATCAACAAATAAAAAGTGTCTACACATATATATGTACAATACTAACGCTGATAAAAAGTAAATATACAATTATAACAAACTGGCAGCCACACATATAGTTATTACATGTGATCCCCATACAATAGCACAAGCAAACGCCATTGGCGCTTATGAACCTCGCATTGGTTCTCCGCCCCGAGCACAGTTAGCATGGAATATGTTTAAATATATGTGCGTATGTAGCAATCGCAGTGATTTTCAGTATGTGGGGGCCAAATTGTAGCACTTGAACCACCACACACACACATTCACACTCGGTGCCGGCGATATTGTCGGTAATGAATTGAACAAACTGAAGATTTCCCACATTATTTTTCGGTACACTTCATTACGTAGATATTTATTAACATACATAAAGCGATTGTATAACGATTTGTATCTCATATTCATAGCAAAGTGGTGGTACTGTGCGCTAATATAGCATGCGATCAATATTTTTTTTATTAAAATAAAAATGATGAATGTGTCTTGTGTGCGTACTTCAACCTTCTAAATGATGTGTGATAGCTTACTGACCCCCGCCACAGCAAATGGTGGCATATTTCCATTATTAAATAACAGTTTCGCTTAAAAATATTTATTTTGAAATTTTTCAATTTCAGATTTTTTAAATTTTTTTATATTTTTTTTTTTAAATTTTTAATTCTGTTCATACACACAAACACTTGCACAAAACTTCTTCTCGCTACTTGATAGTTTTCTTTTTAAAATATTTTTTTTTACCCTCGATCATACTATCGCTGGCGGCTAAGCGATACTTTTGCGTCACACAACGCACTCCATTTCAATTTGTAGACTCCCCATTTTTCTGTGCCCAACATTCAATTCATAATATTTAATAGGTTGGTAGGGACAAAAATTAAAAGAAAAAGTTATAAATAAAATTCCCCAACACTTAAAACAAAATAGCCACTCAATCATTTCTCGGCGGACACATACGTTGTATGTGCCCCCTACACCACAGCGCTTGAAATACGTCTGCTGAATGCTTTCTATTTACTAGCAACACTTTTGATATTCTAATGGTTTTGGTAATATTTGCGATCGCTCAAACATACATTTGTGTATATGTAGATTGATAATGAGTCGATCGGTGGCAGCAAAAGATCAGTGTTATTCATATTAAACATTTAATAAACTACTTGCCACATAATGTACAGCCACTTTTATACAAAAGTAAATCCAAAACAAAAAAATCTAAAAATTCAACTTTCGCCTTTGTCTCCTAACTCGACGCTTTACTTCCCTATAGCATTTTTTCTTTACTCTTTCTTAGGCAGCGCGCGCTCACCGCCTCCCACAGCGTCAAACAAATAGACTTGTCTTGTTCGTATTTACAGCTACACAGCGTCTTGCCACACATGGGTTTCTATATTTTCCACCGCCTTCACTGTTACAAATACACATTTCACTTCGTTTGATTTGTGTATTTCCTTTTACTTTTGATTTATTGCCCGTATGGATTTTTATTTCGATTTAATAGATATGTTAACAAGCGAATTGCAACCAACTTCACGCTGTTTAATTGTAGTCAATTGCACTGATGATCAATTACCACTGATTGATCGCTCTTACAGCACGATCACAGTCGCTTATGTGCATATGTATGTATGTATTAGGAAGACAACAGCGAGCGTGGCGATCTGTGCCATCAATTCATAAATTGGGTGGGCTTTTGCAGCTTTCAGTGCGTTGAAATAAATAATAATTATTTCTAGCGCCAACCAACACGAGGTCAAGGCATCAATAAGCGTTCTGCAAACAACATGAGACCCCGCCATGATTTACTTGACATCGTTCGAAGATCTGCAATGGGTATATATTCAACTAATTTGAGATTGCTGTGTGTCGCAGATTTAACGAACAGAATTGGTGCAATCAACGATTGACAACGACGATGAATTGAAATTGTCTAAGCAGGCATGTGTTGCACCGATGATTAGGCGCTAAAAAATAAGAGCAGACATACTAGGAAGTATTAAGACGCAATTTAGCGCATTTGAATTGGTTCGAAGAAAAAATGAACGCCAAGCTGCTTCAACTTTAGTCTAGCAAAAGCAGAACAGTCCAAAAGCTCTATGAATTGCCCTCAGTATATCCATTCAACTTTTACATGTAAATGTTGGCTTTATCGCATGGCTACCAGGCAAATAGTTATGTATCTTACCGAGCGCACAAATCTTCTTAGCACCTTGTTACCGCTCAAGTATTAGCGATTTTCCAAAATTCTGTTTGCGATTGAATTATAGCTCCACATCTATATATGGCTCCGATCAGTAATTACCCGATTTTACACATTAACTTACCGGCATTTCTTGGTGTGACAAAGATCCGATTTCCCTCGTTTCGTCACCCTGATAACTTTGACATATTCAGTTGAACTTCCATAACTCGAACTTCTATAATTCGAAGATCTTCATAACAAGAACTCTTTAATTGGCAATAGCGTTTAGAATCTTGTTTTCAAACACATTTCTTTCCATAACTCAAACTTCCTTAACTGGAAGTTCTTCATAATTCGAACTCTTGAATTGGCAATAGAAGAAAAATTTCATACAAATTTCCTTCCAAAAATCTCTATAACTCGAAGTTTTTTGTAGATTATGGTGATTCGAGTTAGGGAAGTTCAACTGTATAACCCTATTTTTAAATCGTTATTCTTCTTCTTCGCGACAACGCTTACGCGTTTATAGCCAAGTCCACAGCGCGCCACGCATCTCTCCTTTTGGCAGTTTGGCCTCAATTGGTAATACCAAGTGAAGACAGGTCCTTCTCCACCTGGTCCTTCAATCGGAGTGCAGGCCTCTCTCTTCCTCGGCTTCCACCAGAGGGTACTGCAACCAAGACTTTCAGTACGCTCGATAGAACCTTATAAGCGATGTTAAGGAGGCTTATCCCACGGTAATTGGCGCAGATTGTGGGGTCTCCCTTTTTGTGGATTGCAGTGTACACTGAGATTCCAATCGTCGGGCATGCTTTCTTCCGACCATATTTCGCAAAGAAGCTGATGCATGCACCTTATCAGCTCTTCGCCACCGTATTTGAAAAGCTCGGCCGGCAATCCATCGGGTCCCTTGTTGTTCTTCAAGCGGGTAATTGCTATTCTAATTACTTCACGGTCGGGCAATGAAACATCTGTTCCATCGTCGTCGATTGAGGAATCAGGTTCGCCATCTCCTGGTGTTGTACATTCACTGTCATTCAGCAGGCTGGAGAAGTGTTCCCTCCGCAAACTCAGTATACTCTGGTCATCTAGGTCACCTCTGGGTCACCTCTGGGTCCTAAAGGAGTGTGCTCCGGTCTTGAAACCTTCAGTTAGTCGCCAGATCTTTTCGTAAAAATTTCGAGCATTACCTGTCGGCCAGCTTGTCATATCGGACTCTTTCTTTTTTTGTCTGCAAATGTGTCTCGCTTCCCTCTTCAGCTCTAGGCAGTCTGTTTTCTCTTCACTGCGAGACGACAATCCTCATCATACCAGCTGTTTTTTTGACATTTCCGAATGCCAATAGTTTCGGTTGCAGCTGCGTAAGGAGCTTGATATGCCGTCCCACAGTTCCCTTATTTTTAACTCGTTATTAAGTTAGGAAAATATCTCCTACTAAATACAAAATATGGCATTAATAATTTCAAATATGTTTGTGCCTATTCTGATATCTCTATATATTGGCTATATTAATATCTTAATTTATAAGCTTTTAAGTTCATCTTTCCACACACAGACACACCCAAACACAGCGAACGTGTGCGGAATACTGCTGCTTGCTCCAGCTTAAATTGCTCCATTGACAAGCTACTTACATATGTAGACACTCTAAATAATTTGTCGATGTGTGTCACGTCGAGATTTATTGTTTTATATTTATTAGAAAATAAATACATGTTAGTAAATATATTTCTTTAAGTGTTTTGCCTGCTTGTTTTTGTTTTTGTTTTTGCTATTAAAATAATGATAAATCTCAATCTACTTTGTGGACAATTTGTCGCAATGTATTATATGGGCGCACAGTACGACGAGCGACTTGTGCTTTGTGGAATTGTTGTTGTTGGTTAACGTTGGCGCACAAATCACGTTGGCAATTGTCGCTGTTGTTATTTTTGTTGTACGTATGTGCCGATCTATTAAATGCCCATAACTCATTTCGCAGCAATTTGCAGCGCCAACGGCAAGCCAATGGAGTGGGGCTTCGCTGCCAAGGAGCAGGAGGTAGGCAAAAAGCCCACAGGCAACGGTAGGCAAAACCGTAGTCGAGCTTTGACTTTTTCCGCTACAATTTTTTTGTTTTATAAATACTTTTTCATTATTACGCTTTTGCTGGGGTCAATAGGTTTGAGCGCCGCTTTTATGGTGTTTGATGTGATTTTCACGGAGGCTGTGCTGCATGCTTTGTTGTTGTTATTGCTACCAACACTGTGCTGCGAATAGTGCTTTATGTTTTTGCAATTTGATTTATTGCCGACCTTGTTACATTAATGCAACCGCGCCATATCTCTATTTCACTTTCTCGGCCATTACGAATTTTCTTCTCGTAATGGTTGCTGCTGCACTCCGCCGGCTCGCTGTGGTTTTTCTACACAGCAGCAGCAGCTGTAGCAAGCAGCCAAAATGTACAACAACAAGAATACAACAAAAATGTTGTGCTATAAGAAATTGTGGTACTTCAGGAGAAGAGTGTATGTACGTAGTACTCTCATTTGCACCCGACACACGGTACAACGACCGTTTCAACACTCGAGAGTGAAGGAGTTAGCTTGTGCTGTTCGCATTGTTGTTGCTATATTATGTAAAATTAGAGAATATACGAGGAAGCGAGAGCGCACTGCTACACTGCACACACTGTCAGACATCTCTGAGCTGAGAACAACCGTAACGAGAGTGTATATATCAAGAGCGTAGTGCGTCGACGAGGGGCAAGTGAACTGTGCGCTCCAATTAAATGGGAGGGTAACATTAATCACACAAACGTCAGTTATTGCGGTCGTCGATGGTGAAGCGTCAATTTGATGGGTTGCGAAACGACATTGCAGGCACACACATACGTACCTGTACGGTGCTCGTCTGCTGTGTTGTGAAGGGGAAGATGCGTGCAATAACAAATACGAAAGTACCAAAAAGGGGAAATTGGTGGTTGTAGTTGCGTTTCCCCTTTTTATAGGAAAGTTTATGTCTGGTAAGGTTATGAAAAGAGGGGAAATATGGTTTATGTTGCTTCGCAGTGCTTTTTCCTGCAGGAAGAAAAGCTCGCTGCTTGAGGCAGTAGCTCATTAAAAAGGATTACGAAGTTGTTTAATTGGTTTTGAAAGATAGTTAAATGGAATTATTATAGCAAATGTTTCCTTATTGAATTTATGTTGCATTTTGGTATTTTTAACTTTTTTTTTTCAAATTTTTATTTTGCCTTCGAAGGCTCTGGTTGTTTGGAAGCACTAAGCCACACTCGGATTAAAAATAGTATAAAAGAGTTTCGATAGAGAACACATGTATATGGTGAGGACGGTTGCACTACTATTCGATAAGTTTCATAATAAAAATCTCAATATTTATATAGACAGGGTGTGCCAACATTTAATTTGTTACCGAATAATTTTTAAATGCCTTCTATTTAGATTTGAGATATTTTTATTTCTATTATATCAGTTATATGGAGTATTTTTTAATTTCCCGTTTGCTCTGCATTTTCGACCTTCTAGAATGGTATGGCGATGATTCTGGAACGAATATTTTCAACTTTTAGCAACTAATCAGCGCCATGATCTTGTTCATGAATTTGCAGGAAATTATTAGGAACCAAGATCCATATAAATCCACCGGCTGTTTCATTTTGTATGAAAAAATATGACCTAATCATTGTTTGATGCAAACATCACTTTTTATACTCTCGCAACAAAAGTTGCTAAGAGAGTATTATAGTTTTGTTCACATAACGGTTGTTTGTAAGTCATAAAACAAAACGAGTTAGATATAGTTTTATATATCAAAATAATCAGGATGACGAGACGAGTTGAAATCCGGATGTCTGTCTGTCCGTCCGTCCGTCTGTCCGTGCAACGGATAACTTGAGTAAAAATTAAGATATCTTAACGAAACTTGGAACACGTATTCCGTTGCACCCTGAGGAGGTTGTTTTCGAAAATGGACAAAATCGGAGTATTGCCACGCCCACAAAATAGCGAAAACCAAAAACCTAAGAAGTGTCATAACTAAGCCATAAATAAAGTTATGAAAATAACGATCGCATTAGGGAGGGGCACATTTGGATGTAATTTTTTTGGAAAAGTGGGCGTGACCCCGCCCTCAAATAGGTTTTTTGTATATAACTCGCAAATCAATAAAATTATATAAACCAAACTTTCTGCAGTCATTTCTTTTAGTCATTTCCTTATACAGTCCAACAATGAAAGAAATCGGATAATAACCACGCCCACCTTCCATACAAAGGTTAGGTTGAAAATGACTGAAAGTGGGTTAACTCATTAACGAGAAACGTCAGAAACACTAAATTTTACAGAAGAAATAGCAGAAGGGAGCTGCACTCAGATTTTTTTTCAAAATGAAAAATGGGCGTGGCATCGCCCACTTATGGGTCAAAAACCATATCTCAGGAACTACTCGACAGATTTCAATGAAATTCGGTACATTATAGACAACTTCCCATATAACACAATTTTGAATTCCATCTGATTCCTTCACTTTATAATGTATACATAAGGAACCAATGAAGAAAGAAATTAAGTGAGTGTATAGTCTTGGATATAGTGTACCTTACTGGTGAAAATGAATGAAATATTTTCAGGAATTACCTCAGCCCTCGTACACAATATAGGACGATTTTCGTTATTCTATTAAACTTTATGCCGAATTTATAGGTAAATTTGTGTGTTATCTTAATAAAATTTCTTCAATAAATTGCGAGAGTACAAAGTGTTCGGTTGCACCCGAACTTAGCCTTTCCTTACTTGTTAAATATAATGTCGTTAAATTGCTTAAATAAATCTCATTCGCCGAACAATCACTATCAAAAAAAAAATACTCTCTCACATGACTGCAATGGAATTGGTTAGATATATATGTATGTCTAATAACAGGTTGAAAAAGTGCTTTGCTACACCCGGTAACCTAAAAATCCGCATTGGTTACGCCCCTCGTACAAAATATAACTATACATACATATGTATAAATAAATACAAATATTATATTTAATATGTACAGATAACGATAACCATTATATCTATATATATTTAAATATATTCGTGATAAAAAATAATATCAGTAACTGGTGAACTGTGCTGATTATTGTGCGATATTTTTTATATATATCGCACGATATATTTTTTCTGTCTCACTCTTGATTTTGTCATACCGACTTTTCAATACTTACCGACAACCAACCAGAAGCAAACCAGGAAATTCCTTTTTCAACCAACTTGCCAGGCGTGTAAACTGACAAAAAGGCAATTAAATTTAATTTGACGTAAATGTCAACATTAAAAATGCAATAAATTCAGTGAAATCGGTATTTTGGGTTATTACATGACAATTCGGTTTATGCGAGAATCGTTGACATTTAGTGCTTGTAATGAGACAAGATTTTTTTATTCACAATATATTTCAAAATCATGATTTTTTGTACATACATATCTGAATAAACATACATCATCTGCTAAATATTTTTCAAGCATTTTGGTCTCTATAGTGGTTATTCGAGCATATGACTATGTCACGGGGCGCTTCGTCGGACTGTTTAGGAGTTTCGAAAATATATGTAAAGTTCCGACATTTTTATATACCTGACAGTTTGAAAATCTGGGATCGTTTAAAGAAAATATCGATTATAGCGAATTTCTAACTTTGCGATGACATTTGGTAGTACAATTAGTTTTTAGCTTCACAATAGGTCACGGTATCGACTATAATTTGTTTATTGTTGATAAATTTCTCTCTAGCGATAGTTCTCTTGTGGTCTCAGGACATGAAACACTAACTTGGGACAGATTCGGGGTATATGGTGAAGCAACTCGAGTCAATTTATGCATCATCCCGCTCTCTGAGCTTTTATGAACAAAATATATCTTATAAATTTAAAAGAATACTAATAAGAACCCTAGTAATAATTCAAAACATCGCAATAAGAAGAAACATGAATCAACCAAGTAATCATACTGACAAGATATGATGATATAAATATAAATGCCTCTGCATTCTTAAATCTACACAATTCGGTTTTAAAGCTTTCCTGCAAATTCCTATGCATTACCAGCTTGACCTTCAGACAATGAAACTTCAACACCTTGTCAGGCCTGTCAAAAATTTCGTTCATAATGAGTGTCTTCTTTTTGTTTAGATAAGAAGTGCATTTATCACTTTCCATACTTTTCGTAAATCACTCTGAAAGTAATGCGCACACACAAGGATACTAAAAGACACTACACTGTGACAGTTCAAAATATTTTGGCATGTCATCAGCGCACAAAAATAAAAAAAAAATTAAAAATGAAAATGTAGCTTGAGCCGCATATTTGAAATATTTCAAAAATCGATAAAATCATAGAGATTTATCACCCGTGCCTATACAGACACATCCATATACAAATATATATCGGCGCGAAGAACTCAAATCTATGCATTTTTACATACATATGTATGCGAATATGTGTGTCATGACGTAGCTTTAGTGCCGTCCATTACGTTGCAGATTTTGCGGCAACACAAAACGTGACACTGTGAGACGAGTCACTCGGCTAGACTCGCCGGCTGCTGTCAAAAATTTAACCTAAAACTGACAAACTCATGACAGCAGCTAAATAAACTTACATACAACAAATGTATGTAAGAACATGCAAACATACAACAACAGCAACAACAATAAACAATTGGAACACCTACGCCAGGCGACAAAAGCTGTGTCAGGATGATCAACAATAATATCTAAAATAACTGCATGAAAACGCGACAACGACGACAACAACAACAACAGCTACAACATATGTAGGCAAACAACAATTGCAGTTAGCTTATGGCATCAATGTTGTTGACATGTCAAATACTGTAAGTGACACCTTTGCGCCATCTATTGGCGCGTCAACTGACAGGCAACGCGAGGCATGGTCACGGGCATGCCTTGCACTCTAGCGGCTGAGTTTATTTTCGTGCTACCGTTTTTGTTGTTATTTTTTTGTGAAAAATATTTATTTTGTTTTATTTAAAATGCCGCAAATGCAGTGAAGTACATACTGCAAATTACACACGTATAGGATTGTCATGAGTTGTTGTTGCCTTCGTACTGACGTCGTGTCGATGACAAATATCGATTTCGGTGTTATTATGCCTATATTAAAGCGACTATTCTATTCTAACTTCCAAGTATTATGAATTTAAGCGTGATATTAGTTATATCAATGAAAAAAAAAACATTCGGCTGCCAGGAGTCCTGTTGATATTGTTGTAACGGCCGAACATTTTCTGTCAAGTTGTGCCGGGCCATAGTCCTTGGTGGGATAAATATCCAGGCGATGGTCGAAGGTAATTGGTACTACTGATGATTTTTCGAACTACAAACTATTCTCTCTCTTAATGCACGGTTATTCAATTTGGATGCCTCAATTTCAACTCATGCTTCGAGCGAGTGAAGAGAAGGTTTAGTATATAGTTTATATAGCCATGAAGACTAGCATTTTATATAACCTTCACCAAAAAGTCATACTAAAATCGGTCTACAAGAAGGTTAAAAGTCCTAAGTGGTATATTAATGCATGTGGAGAACAGGTACAAGATCTTGAGATAAAATTGTGTCAATAGGTTAAATTCTCAGATAATGCATACTATTATATTAGTAAATATCAATAATACCGTATTGACACTAGTAGCGCTGACAATTATCCTTAGAGTAAACAAAAAAATCACGCTTCTGTACGACATATGATTTCAAAATGCATTTCAGTTGTGTTCTCATGCCATGATTCCATTGGTAGTGTATGGTGATTTGAAAAACAAATATGTTATATTTGCATTATTTGTTTTTTTCTTTCGTTGTTTATTCTTTAAACAGTGTTGTTGTTTGTGTGTGGATATTATTTCCTAAAACTCTTATTTTTTAAAGGAAAATTAAAAAGTGTTTGAGTAAATACAGGTTTTTAAAATTTTCTGAAAAAAAAAATTGTTTCTCGGTTATGTACGTACGTGAAAATTAAGGGTTATACAGCCTACCCCTAAAAATTCCTAATTTTGACAATTTATTCAGGGATTAAAGAATAAAGAATCGAAGTTCTCTCTATCAGACATAATTTAAAATTATTAAAAAATTGAGCTTATGGGACCAATAACTTTTTTTCAAAAGACTTTCTAAGGAGTTTCTCGTGGAACTCATGCGATCTGTAACAAAATAAAAAAACGAAATCGAAATCTAAATAAGGCTTGCTTACCATAAAATTAATTCTGCCAAAATAATATAGAGTGCTCCACAACTTGAACTCGACTTCTAACTCGAAGCTTTTCCTTGGATTATGGTGATTCGAGTTAGCGAAGTTCAACTATATTTTCAAGACCCTAAATTGTATCTTAAGTCATAAAAATAATAGATGTTTTGAAATCTGAGATTGCCATAATTATAAAATTATTTTAAAAATTATATGCCATTTTTGAATTTTTTCTCTACCCTTAAATCCATATTTCACTGAAATATTTAACATGATATTAATTTTTGTATTTCCCCACCAGTCGACCGCTACTGAACTCAACTCCTGCTGACTGTCATAGTCCTGCAGACGTCAGTAGTTTCTGTTGGTTTCTAATACTGTTTGCATTGACGATTATTATTTGTTGTTCTCCTATAATAATATTTGTTGTACGTTGAGTAACACTCCTTCCTTATTGCCAACAACAACACCACGCGGACACTCAGACTGGACAATTGCCTGAAATGCCGGCAGTATTGGCTTGCTGATCACCACGTCACAGTGTCGTTGTCCTTCGAACTGTGCTTGTGCGATAATATAAAGTAATATTTGTTATTTACTTTAGCGGAAGCAAATGCAGTTTCAACAACAACAACAACAGCGACTATAGCGCACAGTAGCTGTCACACTGCCATCGCAGCAATGGTGGTAGCTGCAACAACAATTTCACAACGGAAATGCACATAAATTTATTTTGTGTAGATTATTAACAGTATTTACTTTTTTGTTGCTGTTGTTGTTGTTCCTGATAGTTTGCAGTTACTTTACCTATGTGCTGGTGTTGTTTTTATTGTTGTTGTTACATTTTCGTACACTTCGTTGGAATAGTCAGTCATTCGACTAGTAATTTTGCTGAATTTTTTATTATGTTTGTTTGTTTGCTATCTATATTCTGGCAAATATACAGAGGCCACTCTTCGAGAGTAAATCATATATGTATATAAATACACTTATATATATTTATATATATGTATATATTTGCTGGTCAATATCCTGTAGATAAACTGTGTATTTCTGCTATTCTGATTCGGATTCCTGAAAATGTCCCTGTACTGTATTTTTGGGTAGACTGGAATGAGAGTTGATTGTGTTTGAAGTAAGGGAGTAAGAAAAGCGATATACAATTTCCTCCGGGTGACGATAATAAACAAAATTTCATTGAGTTCTGTAACAATAGTTGGATGTGACTAAGATCAATGAACAACTTACAGGATAAAAATTTCGGTTTTTGGCAAAGCGAATTTCGGAAAACATAATTCTCCTGATTATGCTCCATTTATGCAATTTGATTAAGATTTTTACATATTGACGCATATATAAGACATAAAGACAGCGGTGGACGGAGATCCTGATATGAGGTATATGAGAGTTTGAAGTTGTTATGGACCAATTACGACCATTTTGCGCTGACATCTTAATTCAACCTAGTGAAAGTGTCAATGCATGGCAATTTCATAAAGATATATGAATTTTTACTCCTATTACTAACTGTATTCCTGGTAAATAATCCACAATTGCGATGGCTGAAGTTTTACAACAGCATTGGGAATTGCATGTGATCTCTTTGAAAAACGCACATAATCTCGAAAATTGGCTGAGATCTCTCCACAGCACAGCATATACCATACAAAAGTATATTTCTGTTTATTTTTATAACTACATGCTACAGACGGCTCTTGATTGAAGGTGAAGTGTATTGTGAATTTTATATTCCACTGTTTATTTTCATTTCGGCTTTTGGGATGTTCTTCTTTTCATAATGTTGCTCATAGAATATTTGAATATTGAGCCAAAAATCGAAATATAAATAAACAAATAATTTGTTAATGAACTGCCAAAACTTACGTAAGCTAACATATGTACATATCTTCACACAAAACTAAGACTATGATAAAAAAAAAAAATTGTTTCGTAAATAAAAGCAATGCATATGCATATAATATATATATTTCCATAACGGTACATACATACATAGGTATAACGTTATAAGCTCAAATATATTGCAAAATTATGCCCGCACGCTCCGCCATTATTCAAATGGCTCGGCCTGACGATTCCAAACCATTTCATTCGCACTTAAAATCGTTTTTTTTTTTCTGGCAATTGTTTTTCTATTGCCAGCGTTCGTTTTTCAATACTTGCTTTTGCTATTTATATTTTACGCATTGTTTGTTATTGGGATCAAAAATGTGCCGTTCTCGGTACCGAGCCAGGTCAAGCTGCCAAAAATTGCTTGCAACACACACACACACATGCCACAAAGCTTATACGCTGAAGGTGTACAACAACAACAACTACAACAACGTTTTGTGATTTTGTATACACATTTGTTTTTGGCTGAACTGAAATTGAAGTTTATTTTGCATTTGCATTTGATTTTAAATTCATATCGCCAACATGTTTACTCAAAAAACAATTAAACAAATAAATAAATAAATAAGCATTCAGCTTTTAATGCCAAAAGCGAGTGTTATTTAAACAAATAAATAAAATATTCACTACATATGCATATAAAAACCAAAACAACAACAACAACAAATTGTACTGCTTGATCGGCAACGTGTTTTGATTGTTGATGTTGCTGCAGCCGACCATGCCGGTGACTTTGTTGTAATCGCAATTTATTAGGTTAAATACGCACCGAAAACTGACAAAAGAAATATTTTTAAGTGCACTAAAAAACAAAAAAAAAAAACAAAAACAAATAAGAGCAACAAAAACAGTGATTAACAACAATGTTGTCAAAAGAATACCACAAGTTTGAATGTGTGTGCGTGTGTGCATGTGTCATTTGGAAATACGCTTTTTCGCACAACTTTCTTTTGAACACCAATTGTATATAGTAATTTCACAGCAGCTTTTGTGGATTTTTGTGAAAAATATATGTATTTATTTTCATATCGACGAGGAAGTGCCTCTGATATCTTTGCATTCAAATTTGGTCAAAGGACATAAATTTCACGCCATTGCTTTCAATTTTATTTTATTTTTATTTCATTTCATTTCAAATTCGTTTTATTTTATTTCATTTCAATTTCATTTTATTCGATTTTATTTTTTTATGCATTTTATTTATTTGACATGAAAACCACAGCGTACAATGCACCTAAACTTAAAGCGACAAATGCAGCAGTGCCAAAAAAAGAAAACAAAAAAAACACCCGTTCGCATAACAACAATTCATTCAAGAACACAATGAACTTTATGGTGAGGCCAAAACGCCAACGCCGTCATCAGTATCGATATCAGTGCACATTTATTGTTGTATTGACAAAATGACTGCTTGACTCAGATGTGTTCGCTCGGGGTCTCCCGTTGGAGGTGCATGCGTATGTGTGTTTGACAGCCAACCGCCAGCCTGACGCCAATTGGTGCTGCAAGATAAATTAAATAAATTCCTATAATACTTGCTAAAATTTGCCAAAAATTGCTTTACAAAGCTTTTCATAAAAATTAATGTCACATTTTCTTACGCCACAAAGTATTTTCATTTGCACTTTTTTCTTCGGCGCGTTGTATTAAACTTAATAATGTCCGAAACATTTATTTGTTTAATTTTTTTTCATTTGCACATACATATATTGGCACTTGTATGCCGGTTTGAAGTAAGATTTTAATTGCAGATTAAAGTGAATTACAATTTTCCGTTTAACAAAAATGCAAATCAGCGATTTTATCGCAGATTTCATGTGGGCTCAAACCATTTACGTTATTAACGAAGTGATGTTTCCTCTTAAAAAAATGGAAAATAAAAAAAATATATGAATTGTTTATAAAATTTATTGGCTGCGTTAATTTTTATTAATTTTTTGCTGCTTTATAACAAAAATAAATAAATATTGAGGAACATTTTTTGTGCAGAAAACAAATTCTGTTTTTTAAATTTTTAAGTCAAAATTATTTATATGTTTGAGATTATTAAAAAAATGTTAAGCAAAGAATGGAATCAAGTGGCGACTAGTAGAAGAGCATTGACTCCATATTAAGTTAAAAGAGTTTTGAACGCTTAAATTCATGTGAACCAAATGACGTCAATATGGGCTATTCTATATAGTATATATATTTTTATCAACCTCCTAACATTTCTAAGATCCTACCAATATAGAAAAAAATGAATGGCTGGGACACGAAATTATTATTATGATTACTTTATATTATATTATGTTATGTAAATCTATGTTTTTTCCTTTTTACTAAAATTATTAAAAATGTTATGGTAGCCGGAAAGATAATAATTATCAATAATGTCCGCCTATTACTTCAAATGTCTTTTCCACTTTACCCAAATCGATACCCGGGGAGAACAGCATCAAGTAAGTTCTAATAGCAATTGCTAGAAAATGTTCTATGGCGAAAGACATTTTTCTCAAGAAAAACCCTTCTGTGTCAGCGGAAACTGTAGTGTGTCATTTAATCGTTTAAAATTTGTTATGCAATTTAGATTCAAGGACATCATAGTTACATAACGTTTTTGAAGTTTATTTACTGTTTGTTCTAAAAATATAAAAATCCCTGTAATATGGATGGACAATGTCCTTGTATTTTGTTGGTGATCTGTTGGGTATAAATATTAAAAAATTTATTATAGAAAAATGATTGTGAAAATTTTTTGAGTAAATTGCTTAAGAATTACTTCCAGTTCGTTTAAATATTAGGTTGACAAATATCTCCCTTCCGCCTTTTTGCCTTTTGAGTTTCGGGGTTATGTATAAAGCGCTATAGAGCTCGTATCTGGCAAAATTATACATCTTTTAAAGGTCTTGACATAACATACAAAACGACGACAACAGTTATAGACGTGTAAACATGGAGTTCTCTTGCGCGAAATTCGCGCTTTTTTTAAGTTTTCCTTCGTTAAAGGCAAATCCGCTAGAGAAACGTTCCGTGAGATTAATGGTGTTTTGGGGAATGGTACTCTATCACTTCGTACTGCGAAGGAATGGTTTCGCATGATTTGACGCAAAAAAACCTTCTGGACCGAATCAACGCCTGCGGTATGCTGCTGAAACGGAACGAACTCGACCCATTTTTGAAGTGGATGGTGACTGGCGACGAAAAATGGATCACATACGACAATATCAAGTGAAAACGGTCGTGGTCAAAGGCCGGTGAATCGTCCCAAACACAGTAGCCAAGCCGGGATTGACGGCCAGTAAGGTTTAGATGCGTGTTTGGTGGGATTGGAAGGGAATCATCCACAACGAGCTGCTCCCATATGGCCAGACGCTTCATTGTACAATCTACTTTGAATAACTGCACCGCTTGAAGCAGACGATCGACCAGAAGCGTCCAGAATTGGCCAACAGGAAGGGTGTAGTGTTCCACCAGGACAATGCCAGACCACACACTTCGTTGATGATTCGTTAGAAGCTTCCGGAGCTCGGATGGGAGGTTTTATCGCATCCACCATATAGCCCGGATATAGCGCCAAATGATAGATCACTGCAACACTTTTCATAAAGCATTGAATAAAGAGCAAAAAGGCGGAAGGGAGATATTTGCCAACCTATTATATGCCCTATTAATAGGATGACTATTGGATTTTTCGAAATTGGAAAAAGGATCTATGTACTGACCATTAAAAATACATATTTTGACTATTGGTACTAAATAA